>NC_068320.1:1082711-1382711 GCF_025860055.1 Xyrauchen texanus
ATTTTAGCGGCTTATTTTTAGAGGTTTTTGGTCCAATAATTAGAACCTGTTTTGTCAGAATTGAGTAGAAGGAAATTTCTGGCCATCCAATCTTTTATTTTATTGATACACTCTGCTAATTTTGAGAAATGTGAAATCTCATCAGGTTTTGAAGAAATATAAAGTTGTGTATCGTCAGCATAGCAGTGGAAACTTATTCCACGATTCCTGATAATATCTCCCAGGGGAAGCATATACATGGAGAAAAGCAGAAGCCCTAAAACTGATCCCTGTGGCACTCCATATATTACTTTTGTTTGGTTTGACAATTCCTCATTTACATAGACAAAGTGGTAGTGGTCTGCTAAATATGACCTAAACCATGCTAATGCAACTCCACAAATTCCAACATAATTCTCCAGCCTATTCAAGAGAATGTCGTGATCTATCGTGTCGAATGCAGCACTTAGATCTAAAACTACTAGAAGAGAAATGCAGCCGCGATCAGATGATAGATAGATAGATAGATAGATAGATAGATAGATAGATAGATAGATAGATAGATAGATAGATAGACATACAGACACAAAGACAGACAGATAGATAGATAAGACAGACAGACACACAGACAGATAGATAGATAAGACAGACAGACAGATAGAAAGAAAAGACAGACATATAGATAGACATATAGATAGACAGACAGATAGATACATAGATAGAAAGACAGACACAAAGACAGACAGATAAGACAGACAGATAGAAAGAAAAGACAGACAGACACATAGATAGAAAGAAAAGACAGACATATAGATAGACAGATAGATAGGATACATACATACATAGACAGACAGACAGATAGACAGTCAGACAGAGAGACAAAGAGATAGCTAGATAGATAGATAGATAGATAGATAGATAGATAGATAGATAGATAGATAGATAGATAGATAGATAGATAGATAGATAGATAGATAGATAGATAGATAGATAGATAGATGTAAGACCTAGATAGATAGATAGACAGACACAAAGACAGACAGACAGACAGACAGTCAGACAGAGAGACAAAGAGATAGATAGATAGATGTAAGACCTAGATAGATAGATAGACAGACACATAGACAGACAGATAGATAGACAGACATACATACAGACAGACAGACATATAGATAGATAGACAGACAGACAGACAGTCAGACAGAGACAAAAAGAGAGAGAGATAGATAGATGTAAGACCTAGATAGATAGATAGATACACAGAAAACAGACAGACAGACAAAGAGACAGACAGAGAATAGATAGATAGACAGAGAGTAGAGAGAGACAAAAAGTGGTGTAACATGTGCTCTCTTAGGTTCATTAAAGACCAGACGTGCTGCTGCATTCTGGATCATTTGGAGAGGTCTAATAGCACATGCAGGAAGGCCTGCAATGAGAGCGTTACAGTAGTCCAGTCTAGTTATGACAAGGGACTGAACGAGCAGTTGTGTGGCATGTACAGAGAGGAAGGGTCTTATCTTCCTGACATCGTAGAATGTAAATCTACATGATCTTGCAGTCTTTGAGATGTGGTCTGTGAAATTTAGCTCATCATCAATGGTTACCCCTAGATTTCTGACCGTTTTGGAAGGTGAAACTGTAGTTGGACCCAGCTGCACGGTGATGTTGTGTTCAACAGCAGGGTTGGCTGGAAAGACAAGGAGTTTGGTCTTGGCTGGGTTGAGTTGAAGGTGGTGTTCCTTCATCCAGGCTGAGATGTCTGCCAGACAGGTAGCGATTCGAGCGGTCACTGTGGTGTCGTTGGGCTGGAAAGACAAGTAGGGTTGCGTGTCATCAGCATAGCTGATAGACAGACAGACAGACAGACAGACAGACAGAAAAGACAGACAGACAAAGAGACAGACAGACAGATATTTAGGTAGATAGATTTACGACTTGCAGATACAAATATATATACACACATATACACATAATGGATTTATTTTGATTAGTTATTTTTGAGCCATTCCACCGAATGGGTGACATTTCTGTCCCCAGGACATTATATGTATAAAAATGCACGAAAATTAACTCTAAAATCCATTTTATTATTAAGCAAAGTGTCCCGCACATTAAGCTAAATGCAAATTTAAAATTTTAATTAAAAACATTAATAAAACCTACCTAGAACACTACAAATATTGCATTTGTTGCATGTCCCCACTCTCTATGTCTATATTTTACCATGAAATACAATGATTAAAATCCTTCAGAAATCTTATTTCTTTTGCATTGTTGTGTGACTTTATATCCAATCTATGCTTTTATTAAAAATAAAATCCTGAGAAAACAATATTTTATCTAATATTTTAAATAAAATAAACATTTTAGTCATGTCCCCGGGTTTTCACTCAGTCCTGTTACGCTAACACATTCCCCCCTCTAAAAAACTTGGAACATTCCACAAGACACATTTTCAACAGGAAGTTGCATCATCTAGATCTTCTGAAGGCAATGGGAAGACAAAAAGTAAGTCCTCTCATTTTATTTTCTGTATATTTGATGATATTGCAGATATTTCCGAGAAGGTCAATCTCAACATACTGTCCTGTTACCTAAATTATTTGTAAGATGTTATTAATTTATTTTTAAGATACAAATTTTTTGTAAATCACTAGAATTTGCTAAGTATCCTCATGCTATTAGCATGTATGCTATGAGGCTATATTTCATGTGTTTGCTAATTCTATGCTAAAAACTCAGTCCTGTTACCTTCAGTCCTGTTACTCATATAAACCATAACAGGACTGAGTAACAGTAACAGGAGTGAGTAGCATCCTCCGGTGTATTGATTTATTATCAATAAAACACAAAAGTACAAGAAAAGACTCCAGCGCTTTAAAAATAAAAATGCATCTCCACGCACAAAGGTAAAAAAAACAGTTGAGACAGCTTCCAAGTGTGGCGCCATTCGGCGGACTCTTTTGTTTCATGAAGTTAAACCTAACCCCACACCTAACCCCGCCCCTGACCCTAACCACCTAACCCCGCCCCTAACCCCTTAACCCTGCCCGTAAACCTAACCCCACACTTAACCCCGCCCCTAAACTTAAAGCATTTAGCCCTGCCCTTAAACCTAACCCCCTAGCTCCACCCCTAAAATTAACCCCACATCTAACCCCACCCTTAACCCGAGACAGATATAGATTGATAGACAGACAGACAGACAGACAGACAGACAGACACAGACAGACAGACAGATAGACCCACTGACAGACAGACACAGACAGAGAGACAGACAGACAGATAGACACACTGACAGACAGATAGATAGATAGATAGATAGATAGATAGATAGATAGATAGATAGATAGATAGATAGATAGACAGACAGAGAATAGATAGATAGACAGATAAACAGACAAAGTGACAGACAGAGAATAGATAGATACAGACAGAGAAACAAACAGACAGACTGACAGACAGACAGATAGATAGATAGACAGACAGACAGACAAAGAGGCAAACAGACAGACAGACAAAGAGACAGACAGACAGACAGACAGACAGACAGACATTTAGATAGATAGAGAGACAAAAAGATAGATAGATAGATAGACAGACAGACCGATAGATAGACAGACAAAGAGACAGACAGATAGACAAGACAGACAGACAAAGAGACAGACAGATATTTAGATAGATAGAAAGATAGATTTATGATTTGCAGATACAAATATATACACACATATACACATAGTGGATTTATTTTGATTAGTTATTTTTATATTTGTTAAACTAAATGTAATTATAGATTAAGGTGTAGTTCTTTTTTACACAGCCTCTGCTTTGGCAATACTGTATCGTTTATATTCATGCCAATAAAGACCCTTTGAATTGTATTGAATTGAATAGTGGACATATTGAGACCTGCACTGTGTAAAACTGCTAAAAAGTGGATATTTTAACAGAGAATCACAGACAGTTTCAATGCTGAACCTTTAGGGGGCGTTTAAGTTTACAAATACTTGCAAAAGAAATCTAACAGAAAAAATACAAACTATGTTCCTGTTCATACTGTACAATGATTTTCAATGTAAGTTATGCTGCTTAAAATCTTTATTTTACAGCAATGTTTTTAAAACATGCAGATTTATATATATATATATATATATATATATATATATATATATATATATATTGCCAGTTAAATGGACAGCCTTTGCTGTCTCTCATCCGTGTCTAGACAAGCACTTCATAAATGAAATGAATTATTATTAGTAGTAATGTTATTATTAGTAGTATTATAGTTTTCTTGTTATTATCCTTATAAGTCCATCAATACAATTTTCTCGTGTTATTGTGTAATTCCACCTGAATTATTCACATTAATACTGTACTTGCAAAATTTTGAAAGAGATTAAAAATTATTTCTGCAACAGTACATCTCAGATGTAAAAAACTCTTATCATTTGTGAGCATTTTTCCATAGACTCACATTGTATAGACTGCCACCCAGTGGGGGGAAACAATAAAGGGCTTATGTGAAATTATTACGTTTTAGGCCACCTTGTTGGCTACGAACGAGCGATCGTTCCCAATCTTTGCACACACTATCGGGGTCTTTCCACGAGAAACATAATACACTTTTGTGTGCCCCGCCCCAGGGGAACCCCTTTTATTACCATATAAATATGCTTAATATAGTCGGAACTATATAAAGCCTCTGTGAAATGAATACATTTTAGGCCGCCGTGTTGGCTACTAACAAGAGATCGTTCCCAAACTTTCCACACGCTATCGGGGTCTTTCCACGAGAAACATATTACACTTTTGTGTGCCCCGCCCCAGGGGAACCCCTTTTATTACCGTATAAATATGCTTAATATAGTCGGAACTATATAAAGCCTCTGTGAAATGAGTACGTTTTAGGACGCCGTGTTGGCTATGAACGAGCGATCGTTCCCAAACTTTCCACACGCTATCGGGGTCTTTCCACCAGAAACATATTACACTTTTGTGTGCCCCGCCCCAGGGGAACCCCTTTTATTACCGTATAAATATGCTTAATATAGTCGGAACTATATAAAGCCTCTGTGAAATTAGTACGTTTTAGGCCGCCGTGTTGGCTACTAACGAGTGATCGTTCCCAAACTTTGCACACGATATAAGGGTCTTTCCACGAGAAACATATTACACTTTTGTGTGGCCCGCCCCAGGGGAACCCCTTTTATTACCATAAAAATATGCTTAATATAGTCGGAACAATTTCTTTAATATTTACTGGACTCAAGTCTGCTCTGCTTGCAACAAATTAAGCTCCTCCTCACAAGCATGGCCCGATAAGTTTCATGAAATGATAATAATAATAAAGGATTGAGTTTATCCCACCCAACAATTCCTACAAAAACATTTCAGCGTTCTTGTGAAAAAATGCATTCATTACCACAGTCGTATTCATGCAAATCTTAAAGACGTGCATGTGAATTTTTTAAACCACTCACAACCTACGTGCAAAAGACTCTTCTACCTTTTCAGCGCTACATTTCCATTGCTCTCTTCTTCTGTTCATCTCTCCTCGTCACATGAAAGCAGACGGAATTCTGAATTCGATGACACCAAGCTTGGCAAAATCGGACCGACCGTCCAAAAGATTTATCTGTGAAACAATCCAGCCAATCAGATTCAATATGCAAATGAGGGTGGACATAATGAGGGTGGAAGTCGTAATTACCTCTATACCTAACCCTAACCCTTACCCTAACCTAACCAACTAACCCTAACCCTAACCTAACCCTAACCCTAACACTATCCCCGAACTGTAGCAGTTGGGGAGAATGTTATGGGGGGGCCATTGTCCCTTACAACCTAACCCTAACCGTCGCTAAGGCCATCTGGGGGGTACAGGTTCAGGATTAGGAACAACATATGGTCTATAATGGAACCTAGTTGCCACTTGTCAATAAGGCAATCGGGGGGGTACAGATGCAGGCATAGGAACAAAATATGGTTTATAATAGAGGAAGATTGAATGCACTAGAAACCCTTTTTAAATTTAGGCAGAAGTCCATTAGTTCACCAGACACATGCGTCCGTCAGTGCATTTCTGTGAGCCCCTAACTAAACTTGGTGAGACTGTCATGGGGGGCCACTGTCCCTAAAAACCTAGCCCTCTAACCTAACCCTAACCCAAAAACCTATCCCTTACCCAATCATATAACATCTATAAAAAAATATATATTTGTATTATAAATATAATCTATAAAACAGCTTTTAAGAATAGCTGTAATGCCAGCCAATAATGATACATTTTTCATTATTAAAAGCTCACTCCTCAAAAAGCTACAGTATAAAAAGGGATGAATGACCCAAACCCCTTTGGTTCATGGACTAGAGACAATTCTTATTTAATGTGAATTTAAATATAAGCTGTACACAAAATACATGTTAAAAAAGAACAAATAGTCTTATTATTGCATATCAATTATTGCATACAGTATTCAGTATTGTTACAGTAGTATTTCCACTGGAGCACAGTTCAGCACAGCATGATCATAAACCGTTCTCTGTTTAGAATTCTTGGGATGGTTAGCTCAACTGTTCTCAACCATGCTGGTGGAATGGCTTTAGTAAGTGGTGACTTGTTTAGAGAATCGTCATTATTTTACGATGGTTTAATTAGTATTGTAACCTAAATTTATTTTTCTAAACGGCTTTTCCGTCAGGGAAGTAGATTACTAGCTCATTTAAACTCAAAATACATTATAATATGAAAATAGTAAATGAGAATGTTACTTGTATAATATTTAGTCAATAAATATCCTTTTTAGCTTGCCTGGGAAATGTTACCTTTCTGTATGTTCGTGTCATGTGGCAAACACAAGCCCTCAGCAAATGATGGTAAACCGCTTGCCTTTTTCTCTTTACTTTCCTTTTTGCAACATGGTCCGTGTCTTTGCTGTTTGTTAGCAGAGTAAAACCAGGGGGGAAAAGTAGTCATAAAAAGTGTAACATGTGTAACATATGTCAAAAGATCAAGGACATTTTTATTCCTCGTGGCATGACCCTTTTAAGTGCACAGAGGTTATATAACTGCACAAAGATGGTGCATTGATGTGACAGTTGAGCTAGGTTATTCCATCTTACAAACATATTCTCATTTGAGTACTCTATCTTTGCATATCCCCATTACATCCTCTCCTCACATAATGGAGTTAGGACTGTGCAAATGAAGGAACAAATGGCAAGTTCTGGAGAGAATTGGCTTATACTGTATTTTGCCACAAATCTGCACACACAGTTCCAGAGTGGTTATGAGTGCTATATTGGATAAGATGTAGCAAACCACCATGTTCTGGACTGTACAACATCACTCCAATATTGTGATCAAGTGTGCTTGACAACACAGCACATCTGGATATATGCCAGGTTATAATGATTTTCTCCATCATTTGATCATTATTTGATTAATTAGTACGACAATGATTGGTAGAAAATGTACACAAGCATTTCTTTAAATTAAGTAATTGTCATTCTTTTCTGTGAAAGAGTTAAATGCTCAAGACTCAGCACTACATGTATTTCTGCGCTAATTGTGGCTGCTTGAACTAGATTGTGGGTGTTTAGTGAATAAGACAACTTGTTACACTGAAATACCATGCACAAAAGTGCTGCACTGTTTATTGAATTTGCCCCTCTGTGTATTCTTGAAAAATGCATTAAGCATTTTAGAAGAAAAAAAAACTTACAGTGAAAGGTAGAATTATTTGATTATTTTAGTTCTATATAACCTATTAAATGTACATGTGATGAATGGAGACATGCACATGGCTGATATTCTGATAAACATTTTATAAAATTAATTTTAGAATTATTATTATAATAATAAATGTAAGCGTAAGAGTGTAGTTCTAGCAGGAAGACTCGCAGCTGTACATCACACCATTAGCTAGGTCAGGGGTTTTCAAAATTGGGTCCAGGGACCACAAGGGGGCCGCCAGGAGGTGCTAAGTGGTCCACAGAATTTTTTTTTTTTTTAAAAAAGACCCTATTTAACAATATTATTCTTTCATTCTGCTTTTTAAAAAGTATAAATGTATCTCAATTCAATTAAAATCAAATTTCTTCAGGTTTGTACATCTATTAGTACTCTAATGATGGGTATAAAAAAAGATATGCACTCAATTTAATACAAAGTAATATTTTCCAGATTTTAAATGATATTTTAATCATTTCTTTTCATTTTTCTTAATTTCCTTTTATTACAAAATAACAGCCAGTTATTTAATTTAAAACAACTCATTGTCTTTATAATATAATTCTTATTTTTTTTCACCCAGTATAAAAGGGAATTTATATCTAAAATATAAAGATATACATTTTTGAAAAGGGGTCCCTCGCAAGGGGATCATCGTGTTTGGGGGTCCTTGGTATCAAAAAGTTTGAAAACCCCTGAGCTAGGTAACTCCTAGCCAATCATGCATCAGCCATCGCTTTATAAATCTGCTCAGTGTGCCAACATGGCAACTTCCACCACCCCACTGCCACCAGTTAAGTCCCATCCAACATGGGGGAAAGCTCCTCGCCCCTGCCTCATTTCTTTGGCAGGATCTGATGTTTCCAAGTACAATTTATTTAGACCGCCAGATGGGGCTTATGCTAAAGAGAGACATTACATTTATATTCATCAAATAATTGTCATCTTAAACTTTATTCAAGTCTGTGAGTCTTCCTGATAGAATAATCTAAAAAGTTAAATCTACTAAAAATAACATATCAGTAATATGCCATGAGGACACAAGAGATATATAGTGTCATGCAAAGATAGAATAATGAATTTATTTTTTGATTTTGAGAAGCTCTGATAAGAGAACTTATATATTAGATTTTCTTTTACATATTTAATTGAGTTGTAGATATTGTGCTTATAAAGCATCTTTATACAGTGGTGTAGCGTGAGACTCCTGGACAGGTGCGGAAAGGAGAGGGGACACTAGGGAATGTGTTCAAGAAAATGGGTGTATAAGAGGCTGTGGTGCCTGTGGCCGTCTTCCTCTTCTGACGACGTGGCACATAACGGAAGTTCAGTGGAGGTTTAACAACACGAACAGAACCTTTGATTTCCTCAGAAGAGTCTGATCCAGCCTCTACAGACTCACTGGATTCACTGGAGGAGTTGGGGAGGGTGGGGTCTGATCCTGGGCTTGGTTCAGGCAAAGTAGCGACGACCTGATACACAGAGTCAACTAGCGGAAGTGTTTCCGGAATGACATCTTGGAATGAGGTTGCAGGGATGTGAGGAATATGAATGTCACTGGCTGGAGTCTTGGAAAGTGTGTTGGACTTTTCCTCTTGCTTTCTTGATGTCACAACATGCACCTGTGGGTCAGTTGCACCCATTGAAGCACAAAAATAGTGATAAGTTAAAGTGGTACATTACAATTCTCATTCATTAAAGCACAAAGAAATTAAAGCACAAAGAAAACACAAAGAATGCAAGGAAACATCACAACAATCAAGTACATCTCCAATATTGTGCTCAAAGTGCTGGAGTATTAGTTAAATAATTTGGGTATTCCAATAGCAAATCGATGTAGACTCAAAGAAGGATAAATGGTTCTTAAGGCATCCTCAAAAGACTCCATAAAGTTCATTTTCACTGTATTGATCATTTATTACACATTCTGTCACTCTTCTCACCAACCTGTCTCATGTATATATGTGTTAGATTAGATTTATGATTAGAATAGCAATAAAGTTTGTCTGTATTCAAAGATGATTTGACTGTAGTATATTTTGATAAATAATCAAAAGTTTCAAATCTGTACCTAAATATGTGTGATATTATTTTCAATAAGCCATGAGAATAATAGTACTCCAATAAGAGAATTAATCACAATTCCCTTATTAAAGCTAATTCCTTACAGTAGAAATTGTGAGCTGATACAACAAGACGTTGTATTATGATTTTAATGAGAATTTTATTCAGACAAATAATCTAGTTATTTATAATGGTTGTTGAATGCGACTAATTCCATTTATAAATGTAATTGTCCTTATTCTACATTATTATGCAGTTTAATTTAGTTCATAGCTCACATATTTAGAGACCCTAAACTCCCTTACATATAATGGTGTGAGAATGCGGGCACTTTAATGGTTCCCGTCTAAATTCATTAGTACCAAACATCCTACACTTCTAAGAAAAGTGGAGGCAGTTCTATAGCATAAGATCTAACAAATTCAGCAGCAAAGCCGTCTGACCAAGGAGTCTTGCCATAGGCAAGGCTTTAATTAACTTGCAAAGCTCAACCAAGTTTATCTCAGAATCAAGATCAGTTTTTGCTCAGTCATCAGTTTAGGGAGTTCTAATGGTTCCACAAAATTTCTAATATCTTCATCAGTAGGCAAAGATGTGGAACTATAGAGATCAATAATTCCTTAAAAACATTATTAATTATTAATATCAATGGCTGAGGTAAATATTTCACCACTAGCATATTTCACTGAGGGAATGGTAGATGTAAACACTGCCATATACACCTTCAAGGTAGCCTGGAGAGGGGAGGTATCCAAGCCACACCAGTTACTTACTGGGGTACCTCAGGGTCAGTGCTTGGGCCACTTCTCTTCTCCATATACACAATGTCATTAGGACCCATCATCCAGTCACATGGTTTCCACTGAACGGCTCGTAAAAGTGGTTATTTATTGGACTTAATGCTGACGCGGAAGTGGTGGCCCTCGTGTCAAGCCCTCCTCGTGCGAAGACCTACTTGGGTAAAGACCAGCGAGTCTACCTGTGCGAGTCCACCGAGCAAGGACACTGACAAGGCTCCACTCACCAAAGCACTTAAGTATTTTTCTATTCTATCTCTTTATTATTTTTACTTATACATACATACTAACATGTCTAGTTCACTAATAACACATGCCTTCAAGCACGTCCCTGTTATCTGTTGCAGACCGTTCACAAGATACAGATGCAAGTCAAAACACAACCCACACAGCCTACGGCCGCTTTGCACTTCAACACCTGCTCCACTCTCGTTCTCAGTTGGACTCTGGAACTGCCAGTCTGCTGTGAACAAAGCTGCCTTCATCCCAGCTTTCGCCACACAGTCCACCCTCAGCATCCTGGCACTGACGGAGACATGGATACATCCTGAGGATACAGCAACACCTGCTGCTCTCTCCAACAACTTCTCCTTCTCCCACACCCCTCGACATACTGGTAGGGGTGGGGGAACAGGTTTGCTCATTCATAATAACTGGACTTTTTCACCACAGGCTTCACTATGTAACAATACATCTTTTGAATTCCATGCCATTACTACAATGCAACCCACAAAATTACATGTTGTTGTCATCTATCACCCCCCAGGTCAGCTGACAAGCTTTCTTGAGGAATTGGATGTCCTGCTGTCCTCCTTGCCAGAGGATGGCAGGCCACTTGTGGTTCTTGGTGATTTCAACATACACCAAGACAAACCCCAGGCCATTGAACTGAATACTCTTCTGGCCTCATTTGACTTGGAAAAACTACACACCACAGCAACTCACAGGTCGGGCAACCAGCTGGACCTCATTTTTACACGTAACTGTACCACCTCTAATATTCTTGTTACACCTTTACATGTCTCTGATCACTACTTTGTTCAATTCAACATGATTCTCCCATCCATTGTAAAACCGACCCCACCTTTGGTTTCCTTTTGCCATAACCTCCGTTCCCTCTCACCTTTCCACTGATGTCTCTGCCTCTCTTCCCACAATAAATGTATTTTCCATGCTTGATGTAAACACTGCCACAGACACACTTAGCTCTACTTTAACAACCTGTCTAGACAACATCTGTCCTCTCTCCTCTAGACCAGCACAGACTACACCACCCAGCCCCTGGCTGTCTGACGTCCTTTGTGAACATCGGACTGATCTTAGGGCAGCTGAGAGGAGATGGCGGAAATCTGAAGATCCAGCTGATCTAGGTAAATATCAGCTTCTGCTTGCAACTTTTTCAAATAATGTTAAAACTGCAAAAACTTCATATTACCAGACCAAGATCAACAGCACCACAGACACTCGTAGCTTGTTTAGAACATTCAACACACTTCTCTGCCCTCCCCCTCCACCACCTGACACATCACTGACAGCAGATATATTCGCCACATTTTTTACTGATAAGGTTACAGCCATCAGCAATACATTCACTGCACCACACCCTGTCAAACACCTGGCTCCTGTATGCAACCCTTCTTTCCCTATGTTCTCTCCTTTAACTGACACTGAGGTCTCTAAACTCCTCCTCTCCAACCACCCCACAACCTGTTCCCTTGACCCCATTCCACCACACCTTCTCCAGGCCATCTCTCCGTCCATCCTACCGGCACTTACACACATAATTATCACATCCCTTCTTGCAGGCACTTTTCCCACTACATTTAAGCAGGCTCGAGTAACCCCACTGCTGAAAAAACCTGCACTTAACCCCACACAGATAGAACACTACAGACCAGTCTCTCTCATCCCATTCATGGCAAAAACACTTGAAAGGGCAGTTTTCAATCAGATCTCTGCCTATCTCTCACAGAACAAGTTGCTGGATGACAATCAGTCAGGCTTCAAAAGTGGACACTCCACTGAGACTGCCCTGCTGTCTGTCATCGAGTCGCTGAGACAGGCGAAAGCTGAATCCCAGATCATCCGTTCTGATTCTGCTGGACCTTTCTGCTGCCTTTGACACAGTAAACCATCAGATCCTACTCTCCACCCTCTCTAAACTGGGCATCACTGGAACTGTGCTTGACTGGTTCAACTCTTATTTCTCAGAAAGGTCCTTTTGAGGTAGCCTGGAGAGGGGAAGTATCCAAGCCACACCAGTTACTTACTGGGGTACCTCAGGGATCAGTGCTTGGGCCACTTCTCTTCTCCATATACACAACATCACTGGGACCCATCATCCAGTCACATGGTTTCTCTTACCACTGCTACGCTGATGACACGCAACTCTACTTGTCTTTCCAGCCCAACGACACCACAGTGACCGCTTGAATCACTGCCTGTCTGGCAGACATCTCAGCCTGGATGAAGGAACACCACCTTCAACTCAACCCAGCCAAGACCGAACTCCTTGTCTTTTCAGCCAACCCTGCTGTTGAACACAACATCACTGTGCAGCTGGGTCCAACTACAGTTTCGCCTTCCAAAACGGTCAGAAATCTAGGGGTAACCATTGATGATGAGCTAAATTTCACAGACCACATTTCAAAAACTGCAAGATCATAAAACCCTTCCTCTCTGTACATGCCACACAACTGCTCGTTCAGTCCCTTGTCATAACTAGACTGGACTACTGTAACGCTCTCATTGCAGGCCTTCCTGCATGTGCTATTAGACCTCTCCAAATGATCCAGAATGCAGCAGCACATCTGGTCTTTAATGAACCTAAGAGAGCACGTTACACCACTTTTTGTCTCTCTCCACTGGCTGCCGGTTCATGTACGTATTAAATTCAAGGCCCTGATGCTGGCATACAAAACAGTCACTGGGTCTGCTCCAGCATACCTAAAAACATTTATGCAGAGCTACATTCCCACCAGAAGCCTGCGGTCGGCCTTGTCGTACCAAAACTCTTTCCCGGACTTTCAGTTTCATCATACCACGGTGGTTGAATGACCTTCCCAACTCAATCCGGGAAGCTAACTCACTCTCTATCTTCAAAAAATGGCTAAAAACACATCTTTTCCAAAAGCACATAACCGGTCACTAAAAAAAAAAAAAAAAAAAATGTAAATGTAAATTCAAACCTGTCACACCAACCATTTTTAGCCCATAAAGAATTTGGTTCCACACATATGTGACATTATTAACCAGAAGTGACATCATTCAGCTTACTTCAACAGCATAGTGAAGAAAAAGGTAAGCAATATCATAACTTCTATTCATATTTTGAAGTGTATTATAGTCAGATGAGTATGGTCAAGCTTAACAAATCAACCCAATCACTTGAAATAAGATATTAAATCATTACTTTTCAAAATTATTAAATTATTTTAATCCATAAATATATAAATAATTTATTAATTGTATGTATGCTCAGGAGCTATGAAGAGTCAATATATTATACAGTACATTCCAAATTTTGTATATTTATTTGAATGGAATATGGTGTTAAAAATATGTGGGTTAAAGTAGTCTTGTGGTGGGAGAGTTGTAAAGAGGTTGAGATGAGAGTAAATCTATGTATTGTTTTCTGAGCACAGCCTGACATGTTAAGGGCAAGCACAAAAACGTTGAGGTTGGGGTTTTAGTAAAAAATCTGATTTCAAAACAGCTTTAACAAAAATAATGAGACCACAGACAAACAATTTGTCTTTTTGTAGCTTTATCACATAATAATGAGAAAACTGTCATAAATGTTATATTTTGTGGTCATTAAATTGGTATGAGGGAAACATGAGCAGTAGGTAGATGTTTTTTTTTCATAACCAGTATTGTGTAGAATCATTTTCAAACCAATTCCATTATGTCTGGCCAAATCATAAATAAAAAATGAAATTAAATAATAAAAGGGCTTTAATGCCTGAGGTAGAAATATATATATATATATATATATATATATATATATATATATATATATATATATATTAGTTAAAATAATCCCCAAATTGAAAATTACAAAATCCCAGGAATGAACCTCCTAAAGTGTTGTTTACCTCAGTCATCTTGCTCCTGCGGTCATCACATATACAGCTGTAAAATTCACACTTTACAAATCTTGACAAATAAAAGAGGATATTAAGAGTACCTGTGGGCGAAATATTTCACAGGAGACCTTCACGTCTTGCTGGCTGTGATCAGTACCAATAACCTCTCCGACACAAAAGCCAACAGGCTGCAATGAAAACAGAAAGACTGAATAACTACACTAATGATAGAGAGACATAATACATTTGGTACTAGATGAAAATGACCCTTACCGTCACATGTAAAACTGTAAATTCAAGTCATGAGTGACTCGTTCACAAATCACCACTAGCTGGCACACACATATCAATTTTTAAAAGGGGATCAAACAATGCAATTAATTAATGGTAGCATTAAAGTTCTAGCTTAATTTAACAATATCTGGCCTCTAGTGACTCAAATAGTGATGCAAATTATTATTTTGATAATTGATTGTAACAGGTAAAGGATGGGCAAGGAGGAGGCAGAAACTGGCTGAAGAAAACACAGAATGTAATGCTCTATGTATATCTGTTATATAAAAGGATTTAGGCACTGCTCTTGTAAGGTCAGGGTCAAAAGGGTCAGATAGGGTTCTACTCCTATTTCAGAAGCTTCCAAAACAGAACCTGCACATCCATGCAGCAGGGTGCTTTGTGTCTTACCTTGTTTGTACATTTACTAAGACGAGTGTTGCAAAGGTATGCATAAACCTGTGTACATAAAGCACCTATTTCTCACTTAAACATTAGATGGACGGAAACAACGGACAACAGACGAGGTCAACAACTATGATGACAAAGACACAGATAAACATCTCAGTGTATCTCCAGGCGCTTTTGATACAGTTCTACTCGGCACTTCAATAACTGTCTGGTTTGGTGCAGCTATGAAATCAGACATCAGAAGACTACAGAGGACATTTCGGACTGCTGAGCGGATTATTGGTTGCTCCCTGCCGCCCTTCAAGAACTATACACTTCCAGAGTGAGGAAAAAGGCTGTAAAAATCACTCTGGACCCCACTCACCCTGCCCACTACCTTTTTGAACTGTTGCCTTCTGGCCGACGCTTCAGAGCTCTGAGCACCAGAACCATCAAGCACAGGAACAGTTTTTTCCCTCAGGCTATCCATCTCATGAACAGATAAAGCTGCCCCATCCATCCATCCATCCATCGTCAACCGCTTATCCTGTGTACAGGGTCGCGGGGGGCTGGAGCCTATCCCAGCTAACATTGGGCGAAAGGCGGGGGACACCCTGGACAGGTCGCCAGTCCATCGCAGTAAAGCTGCCCCATTGAGCAATAATTATGTGCAATACATAGTTTAAGTCTTTTTATGTTAGATAATATAATTATATTAATTATATTAAAATACAATTTACATAAAATACTGTATTTTTGTACTTTATATAACGGATTTGTTTTAGGTTTGCACTACGTATGTGTGTGTATGTATGAAGGTGTGTGTCTGTGTGTATGTACGTATATGTATAATTATATATTTGTTTTTTATTTTTTATTATCAATGTCTTGCTGCTGTTTTTGTATTGTTTTTTTGTATTGTTGTGCACTGGAAGCTCCTATCACCAAGACAAAACCCTTGTATGTGTAAGCATACTTGGCAATAAAGCTGATTCTGATCTTTATGCAATCTGATGAACTTTAATAAAAGCTGTTGAAGTCCAACTTCTATCTCCCATTCTTCTCGAACACCTCTCAACCCTGGCAAATAAAATTTAAGAATCTAACCATTCTGGCAATGAGGATGGGATGTAATTGAGGCTGAAAGTAACTGGACTCTGGGCGTTTCACATGGGAACGAATCAAATTCTGCAGGTCTTCCTCCTATCGAGCCCCCTGTGCAGACAGTGTGAGTTGGTTATTTGTCATCTTGATGATAAAATCTTTGGGTGCTAAGGGTACACCTGATATACATCTTAATTTCCAAGAGGGCTGTGTGAGCGACGTGCTCGTCAGGTGTAGTCTGCTAAACTATATAATTTTGGCCTTCATGCCCTAATCCTAAATCTCATTATTTTGCAACAAATTGAATACGAACTGAACCTTTGTCTGTTGCAAAGTTTCCAATCATTCAAACAGAGATCAGCGTGTCTTGAGTTCGCTATGGAGCAAACTCTGATTTCCAATCAATCAATCTGGGATGCTATACAGCAACTGAAATTGGATTTGTTTTCCCATTTCGACGCGAAAATGGATAATATCCAATCGGGCTTACAAACAATACAAGGCTCGCTGTCCACACTTGGTGATCATGTGTCTGAACTTGAACAAAGAGTAAGCTCAAATGAAGATAACTTAATTGAACTACAAAAGCATGTCAAAACATTAGTGAGTGAAAACTCTTACTTGCGTGATAAAGTTGAGGATGCAGAGAATCGCAATAGGGCATACAACCTGCGCTTTCTGCATGTTCCGGAAAAATCGGAGGGCCAGGACATCATCGGCTTCATGAGAGGTCTTATCCAGCTACTTTTGGGGGAAGAGAACTTTATAGTTCCTTCAGTCATCGAGAGAGCCCACCGTTCTCCCACTATGTTACAAACAAATAAGCCGAAAGCTGGCCCAAGGACAATCCTGGTGAAATTAGTCAGCCTTCAGGATAAACAACTAATTTTACGTCTTTCACGTGAGAAGGAACTAAAGTATAAAGGCAACCGCGTCCACATTTTCCCTGATTTCAGCGCTGGCATTGTTCATAAACGTCGGCAGTTTGATGACATCAAGAAAAAGCTTCGCGAGCTGAAGTTTGAATATTCTCTTCTATATCCTGCCATACTGAGGATCATCGCAGCGGGCAAAGTAGTCCTGTTTAAAAGTCCTGGAGATGCAGAGTCTTTCCTTTGGGATCTTGAGGCTCACTCCCAGAATGACTGATTTCATTCGTCTCATTGAACTTGAGGTATATGACTAACTGAGTGCATCTTGATGCTGATGTTATTTTGTGGCATGAAAGGCAATACATTTATTGAAGTGAGCTACCTGTCTCTCCGGCCAATTAGCCTAATTTTGGCCGTTTCCGTTTTTTTTAATTTTTTTTTATGTATATTTATTTTTATTTTTATCTCATTTGTTTATATTGTAATGATATCGGCCAATACATTATTTTATTTTATACCATTAATGGCTGGGATTCAGCTTGACTTAAATGTTTAATTTTGTATGTTTTTATTTTATTTTTTCTTAACATTAAACTTTCACTTCATGTAATTCTATTGAGAAACTTAGCAGACTGTATCTGCATTTTGTTATGTTTTGGCCTAGCCAGTTTGTGATTGTGTGTGTTCGCGTGTGTGCCTGCGCGCGCGCGTTTGTGTGTGGGTGTGGCCACCACCACTCCCAAACCCTGGGAGTGGTGGTGGTGGCGTAGTGGCTAAAGCACAGGGCTGTTAATGAGCAGGTCGCAGGTTCTAACCCCACGGCCACCACCATTGTGTCCTTGAGCAAGGCACTTAACTCCAGGTTGCTCTAGGGGGATTGTCCCTGTAATAATTGCACTGTAAGTCGCGTTGGATAAAAGTGTCTGCCAAATTCATAAATGTAAATGTATGCTGCTATCTTTCGCTGTCTCCCCCAACTCTTCAATCCTTTTTTCTATGTCCCTGAATAGTCAACGTGGGTAAAGGCTTATTTGTCATTCATCTGAACATTAGGAGCTTGCCACACAAAATTGATCTCTTAAGGGCCTGGTTGGTCTATAATAAACCAAGTGTTATAACACTGTCTGAGACCTGGTTGAATAATAACACATCAGATGAGGAAATTAAACTGGATGGTTATGTCTTGTATAGAGCTGATAGGGCTACTCGTGGAGGAGGGGTAGCCACTTATGTCTCCTCAAATGTATTATCTCAGTTTATAGCCCCTAAGGAAAACCCTGTATACTTTGAATGTCTTTTTGTTAAAATTAGTTTTCACGTAAATAAACAGCTGATTATAGGGAACATCTACAGACCTCCAAACTCTCCTACAGAGTCAATACACTGCATTGGCACTACTATAAAATCTGTGGGTAGCTCAAACGAGATTGTGGCAGCGGGGACGTGGTCAAGCGCCCGTCCGGGAGAGAAAAGCGGTAAGGGCGCTCACACCTGAGCTAAATGATGACTAACACCTGTCTCTAATTTCAGTAACATGAGGAGAGCGGCATAAAAAGGGCAGGAGTGACAGAGCACGAGAGGGAGAACCCGACCCAGAAAGCAAACCCTAGCATACTGTCAAACAAAAGAGAGAGAAAAATAAACTTACCCCTTAAGTTGACGTTTGTGTCTGTCCCGTCCTTGAACAGTGTTACAGAGATGATTATCCTTGGTGATTTTAACATTAATTGGTTAGATCGTTCATCTCTAAATGATAGAAATTATTTTGAAAGCTTAAATCTGACTCAACTAATTAGAGAACCTACTCGGGTTGACCACAGATCCAAATCTTTGTTGGACTGGATTTTGGTCACCCACTCTAACAGAATTATTGAATCCGGTGTTTTACCCGATTGCTTTAGTGATCATTCCATGGTTTTCTGTGTATGGAAAATTAGATTACCTTGCCTACCACCCAAGGTGATTAGGGTAAGGCAGAGTAAATATTTTAACACTGAGCTTTTTATCCAAGATCTATTAGATATAAATTGGAACCGGTTTAACCTTATTCCTTTTGTTGAAGATGCTTGGAATTTTTTCTATACTGAAGTGCTTAAAGTAATTGATAAACATGCCCCTTGGATATCAGTCAAGGTTAAGGGTCGACATTTACCATGGATTGATGCTGATTTAATTCATCTTTTTAAACAAAGAGATAAGGCATGGGAAAAGTACCGCCTGTCAAAGGACCCATCAGACGGGGCTGTATATAAACAATTAAGAAATAAGTGTACGACTAAAACAAGAAATGCTAAATCAAATTATTATACAAACTTTCTGTCTAATAATTTCAATAATCCTAAGAAGTTTTGGAAAAGTCTTAATTCTTTATTTAAAAATTGTACTAAAAGCATTGCTACCAAAATCAAAGTCAATAATGATGTTATCAGTGATCCTTCTGCGGTTGCCAATGCTTTCAACCAACACTTTTCCTCCATTTGTAGTTCACAATTTTCTAATTTCTCCTACTCTAATCCAGCAGATGAGCTTAACAGTTCCTTTTCATTTGCTACAATAAATCCTACTGAAGTTCAGCAAGCAATTTCCGAACTAAAGTCAGGTAACGGTACTGATCCCGATGGCCTGGAGATTAAGTTTATTAAGCTCGCATCTCATGTACTGGCATTTCCTTTAACAGATTTATTTAATTTATCATTATCCACCTGTGTGGTTCCATTAATGTGGAAGTCTGCCAGAGTTACACCAATACATAAGGGTGGCAATGCACTTGAACTTAACAACTATAGACCTATCTCTATCATCAGTAGTATAGCAAAAGTGTTTGAAAAAATAATATTTAAACAATTATTTAAATATATTAATGATTTCTCTATTCTGTCTCCAAATCAATCTGGTTTCAGACAAAACGTTTCTACAACTACTGCTCTTCTAAAATTTACCAATGATGTTTCATCTTCCTTAGACAATAACAAGTCAACTGGTGCAATATTTATAGATCTCACTAAGGCCTTTGATATGGTCGATCACTATTTGCTTCTCGACAAATTATATGCGATAGGCCTTACTAAAGATTCTCTTCTCTGGTTTAATTCTTACCTTCACTGTAGACATCAGCGTGTCTCTTTTCATGGTTGTGTATCACAGTCCTTAATAATGGACAAAGGTGTCCCTCAAGGCTCTTCTTTAGGGCCTCTTCTATTTTCTTTATTTATCAATGATCTTCCTTTAATTTGCTCAGACTGTTGTATCCATCTATATGCAGATGACACAGTGATCTACACATCTAATATGTCTGTCTCTAAGATTCAATCCTTATTGCAATCTAATTTTAATGCCATTCAACTTTGGTTCCAATCCAACCATCTTTTATTGAATAAGAAAAAGTCATATAGCATATTGTTTCCCACCAGATCAGCTTCAATGAATCAAGATAACAATCTTTCACTCAAATTCCTAGACGATACTCAACTTGATCAAGTTGATGAACTTAAATATCTGGGCCTTTGGCTTGACTCACAACTCTCTTTTAGGTGTCATATCAATTCTGTTGTAAAAAAGATTAATTGTAATTTACAAATATTGTATCGCTCTATTAACTGTTTCACTCAAATGATTAGACTAAGAATTGTGTCACAGTTAATATTTCCCATATCTGGACTTTGTTTTTTATACCCCTTATATCTGGATACTTATTTTATTATTTTTTTTATTTATTTTTTATTTATGTGTACATATGCGAGTATGGGTGTAGGTGTGCGTATACATTATGTATGTACACTCACCTAAAGGATTATTAGAAACACCATACTAATACTGTGTTTGACCCCCTTTGCCTTCAGAACTGCCTTAATTCTACGTGGCATTGATTCAACAAGGTCCTGAAAGCATTCTTTAGAAATGTTGGCCCATATTGATAGGATAGCATCTTGCAGTTGATGGAGATTTGTGGGATGCACATCCAGGGCACGAAGCTCCCATTCCACCACATCCCAAAGATGCTCTATTGGGTTGAGATCTGGTGACTGTGGGGGCCATTTTAGTACAGTGAACTCATTGTCATGTTCAAGAAACCAATTTGAAATGATTCAAGCTTTGTGACATGGTGCATTATCCTGCTGGAAGTAGCCATCAGAGGATGGGTACATGGTGGCCATAAAGAGATGGACATGGTCAGAAACAATGCTCAGGTAGGCCGTGGCATTTAAACGATGCCCAATTGGCACTAAGGGGCCTAAAGTGTGCCAAGAAAACATCCCCCACACCATTACACCACCACCACCAGCCTGCACAGTGGTAACAAGGCATGATGGATCCATGTTCTCATTCTGTTTACGCCAAATTCTGACTCTACCATCTGAATTTCTCAACAGAAATCGAGACTCATCAGACCAGGCAACATTTTTCCAGTCTTCAACTGTCCAATTTTGGTGAGCTCTTGCAAATTGTAGCCTCTTTTTCCTATTTGTAGTGGAGATGAGTGGTACCCGGTGGGGTCTTCTGCTGTTGTAGCCCATCCGCCTCAAGGTTGTGCGTGTTGTGGCTTCACAAATGCTTTGCTGCATACCTCGGTTGTAACGAGTGGTTATTTCAGGCAAAGTTGCTCTTCTATCAGCTTGAATCAGTCGGCCCATTCTCCTCTGACCTCTAGCATCAACAAGGCATTTTTGCCCACAGGACTGCCGCATACTGGATGTTTTTCCCTTTTCACACTATTCTTTGTAAACCCTAGAAATGGTTGTGTGTGAAAATCCCAGTAACTGAGCAGATTGTGAAATACTCAGACCGGCCCGTCTGGCACCAACAACCATGCCACACTCAAAATTGCTTAAATCACCATTCTTTCCCATTCTGACATTCAGTTTGGAGTTCAGGAGATTGTCTTGACCAGGACCACACCCCTAAATGCATTGAAGCAACTGCCATGTGATTGGTTGATTAGATAATTGCATTAATGAAAAATTGAACAGGTATTCCTAATAATCCTTTAGGTGAGTGTATGTATGTATAGACATATGTGTATGTAAGGGCTAAATGTTGTCATGCATCTTAATACTGCAGTATGTTTTATATATGGATTTGTTTCCAATAAGGAGTTGGTGGGCCTGGTGGGCTGGGTGGGCAGGGCGAGGCGGGATGAGGTAGAGCTTTAGTGTGAGTGAATGTATATGTATTGTATTATCTTTGTCTTTGTCTCGAGGACCCCCTCGAAAACTAGATGTTTCATCTCAAGGGGTTATCCTCTACAATAAAAATTCAAATTAAATTAAATTCAAATATTTGTGCAAATTAAACAAATAATGTGTTTTGAGTCATGGTGACATTTTGGGAACTATGTTGGCTGGGTTACAGTGTAGCAATTTGTATTAGAGCCTTAATGGTAAACAGAAAAATTTGAGTAGCTTAGGATTCAGTTCCAACTTCAGAGAAAGGTGGTAGAGGTGTTCTTGATGTCACACTATCTGAGGTGACAGATGTTCTATCAAATAATTTAAGAGAATTCATGAAAATTGAGGCAGAAATGATTGCAAAATATCAAATTAAAGCCCAAAAGGCTGATATGTGGTGTCCAGATTATTTAAAAAAAGCATGGGGAAAAATTCAAATGATTTCAAGATAGAGATTCAAGATAAACCTCATGGATTATGGTTGTTTTATAACACTGTAGAAAATGGGAAATAAAATGACTGAAGACAATTGTGTTCATGCGACAAACAACCGTATAAGTCCAAATAAACAAAAATTGAGATAACCATGTGACTTGAATGTATGTGTGCCACTCTGTATACATAATCACTTTGGGGGGGTGTTCGCGCAACCAAAACTCTGTATTTTAAATTTTAAAATAGTCTCACGCGGAAAAAACGTTTATGTCCACTAACGAAAAATGGAGACGCCGGTTGCTTTCATGTCCGCTGCGGACATTAAAAGGCAAAACCTCAGCAAAAAAAGGAGAGCAAACATGAATGAATGGAAGGACAGAGCAAGGAAGTCTTTGAGGGATGCTGGGAAACCATATGTGAACCGGAGAGGAGAGCAAAAACGAGGAAAAAGTCCACCGAAAAAGGTGAGTGAAAGAACCCTATACAAATTATCTACCTAACTTTAGCGGTTACAGTCAGAGGGGCGTGTAGGCTACTGGGCATCGTCTACTACAGTTTATTCATATAACTCACTCTGTTTAACGGATCAATTCATGAATGGGTCAAAATGAATGCTGTAGACTACTCCTTATAACCACGGATAAATTAATCGAAACATTTTAGCTGCGTTTGATGTCCCTAATGTTAGCTGGCTGGCCAGTTACTTTGTAACGTAGCTGGTTACAGTCAGGGGGCATATTACTGGCCGTCTAATGTTACTAATGTTCATACAGCTCGGACTGTTTAGCGAATCAAGTCATGAATAGGTCGAAATGAAAGCTAAGAAAATTAGACTTTGATTGCTTTATGTCTTCACTGAAATTGGTAAAAAAAAATTAAAAAGTCATCGACGTGTTTAAAATATTTTGATATATTTTTTGGATCCCCTGTTACCATTTAATGCAACACTTTGTTTTGTAATATTGTATGCTTTGCTATGTTTGTTACTCATTAAATACAATAAATAAATAAAAGGTAATAATAAAAAAAATACATTGTGTAAGCTGTTATATATTCTAGCTAGTAACCTTAATAGCTACTAATAGCTCTAGTGTTCTATAGCTTAATAAAAAAAAAAAAAAAAAAAAAAAAAAAAAACCCAGCTAATGTGACTTTGTTTTTGTTAAGGGCAAGGTGTGCAATGAGACGTGTCCCAGGTAGTGTTCAAGCCTAACAGAACAAAGAAAACTCCAGCTCTTCACAGAGTTTTATGCTGTCTCTTATGAGAGGCAGCAGGCTATCATTCTCTCTGGTTTGGAGCAGTAGGCTAACTGA
The DNA here is from genome assembly GCF_025860055.1 of Xyrauchen texanus. Taxonomy (NCBI): domain Eukaryota; kingdom Metazoa; phylum Chordata; class Actinopteri; order Cypriniformes; family Catostomidae; genus Xyrauchen; species Xyrauchen texanus. The sequence goes on from NC_068320.1 coordinate 1,106,931, forward strand.
AGCAAATCATGACCATATCATGTCAACAGTATGCAATGCATCACAATGTAGGCCCATGAAATAACCAGTGAATTGAATACTACTGTATGCCTTCAATTCACTAAGACTGCACATGTGCCTGATCACTGTAAATGTTAAATTTTGTGAGGATGGATGAAGGATGATCGGCATCAAGTAGGCCACCAAGTGCATTACAGACCACAGCGCTTTGGTGCCCTAAAAGGCATACACATGGCTTATTCATTCTCCTAACCAAAGCCTACTCACGTACTTAATGACCTTAACTTGACAGCTCTACACTACGGCTAGCCTGCTACGCTATGGTAAATGTCTTTTTACTTCATGTCTTTTTACTTCTAGCACAAGGTGAGCCACAGACGACCACGTGGGCCTGACACTGAGATTACTAAGAGGAAGTACACCTTCAAGTACCATGTGCAACAAGGAGGCCAAAGACTTGCTGTTTGTAAGCTCACATTTATGTCAGTCTTTCAACTGAACAACAGTCGCCTACAGGCAAGTTTTATATAGCCTAGCGTTTTCCGTTTGTTAACTTTTTATTACATGCATGATTTTAATTAGATACATTGTCCATAACATATTTATTTAAAGTTACTTATCTTTGAAAAGGTTATTCAAGAAAAGTTAGGCAGTCAGTCTGAGGGAACAGAGCATGTAGATAAAGTCGGGTCTCCATTAGAGGACTTCAGAGGAAAACATAAGAACAGGTAAGTAAAAAAAAAATCTTGAAGGACCTCGTGCTCTCGTCCTGTTAGTTTTTAAAGCTGCACCATTGTCAGCATCCGTTGCCCTACAACATTCCCTGGTCTAATGGTGCACTGGACGCTGGCATTATAGGGCGTCGGGTGCCTTGCCACCCTATAACACCAGCGTGCATGTGCCGTAATGGTTAGGATTCTGCTCACTGTTGTTGCCCAGTCAGGAAACATATTTTTGCACTTTGAGATCAATATCAGAGGTAAAGTGCTATGCAAATGTATGTATGATTATTCTTTGTATCATTACAACATGTAGATCTTAAAGGGATACTTCAGCTCTGGAAAGATTAATGTATTTAAAATGGGTCATTTATGTAGTAGAAATGTGAAATTATTTTTGAATTTCGAGCCTTCTAGACTGAGAAAAGCCAGAAAATTTATTTTTGATTTATGGGGATGAAAGACAACAACTCCCAGATTGCAATGCTAAAACGCACACATCAATCCATCACATGTTTAGCATTCATGTAAACACAACATTCAGATTCACAAATCGGAATAAATTCAGTTAGATTGAAACAAAATGTGTGCATGTAAACAATGACTATTTTTGCATCATCAGAGGATTTATTCCAGACAAAAAATACATAAATCTCTCATCTCAGGGGGATATGAGGGAGGAAAGCATGGTAATTCGAAAATACTAAAAAGAATTCGGTTTTCTAATGATACAAAACGTATCGGTTACCTAACGTAACCTCGGTTCTCTCTAGATGAGGGAAAGAGTATTGTGTAAGCTAGCTTACGCTACGGGAAAGATTCATCTTTTCTGAGATATTGAAGCCAAAAAATTATCCTTAATTTTTGTATCCATTGTCAACGCAGTGCGGCAGCTGCAGACCTTGAGCGGGCTAGCTAGCGAGCTCATAGGTTGCTCTGCGGCAACTGCTGCAGCCTATAGACGAGCTTGGGCGAACTCGCATCCAATGAGAGGCGTCCGCGCGCTCACTGCATCAAAGCCCGCCAAAATGGGCATGACTTAAGTGCATATAAGCGTAGTTCAGTAGGCTGAAACACTGGTTTCATTGACTGAGCGAAAGTCGCTCGAGCACGGCCGGCTACGCAATACTCGTTCCCTCATCTAGAGAGAACCGAGGTTACGTTAGGTAACCGATACGTTCTCTTACGAGAGGTTCTCTCGTATACGTAAGCTAGCTTACGCTACGGGAACCCATTGTCAACGCCGTGCGCACCAAGCATCCACTGTATGAGCCCCAGGGAATTAAGGGGGACCCGGGGAGCCCTTATGAGTGGGGAAATAATATTTGGCCGGCAAGAATGCGGGTCATTGATTGTGTAATACATAAGCACATAGTGGGAAGGGAACGACAGAGCGGCGGTGCCGGTCTGTGTGGAATGTGTCCCATCAGTGCAGCTCACCAGGGGAGCTGTAGCGTATTAAACCGCTAGTAGTTTTGCCTGCAGAGCGGGCACTTCCATATTGTAAAATCTGACAAAGGTGGAGGGGGAAGTCCATCCCGCTGCCACACATATGTCGTGAATGGAAATCCAGCTGGACCATGCCCACGAGGATGCCATGCCTCTAGTGGAGTGAGCCCTAATGCCCAAGATCCCAGATAGGAACCGATGGGGGGCGCGGGGGGTTCATCCTTCTAGCTCCCCTGAGGAAGCGGATGACCAGCTCGTTTTTACCCCATGACTGGCCGTGCAGGGGTTCAGCGAACGACGCAACGGCCGCCACATACACTTTGAGCATGGAAGGGGATCTGCCCTTATCCAGCAGCTCTTGTAGAAATACGAGCAGCGACGACACCCCACATGTCCGCGGGTCCAGGTCTCTGTCGGTGCACCATTTTGAGAACACAGACCATTTTGACGCATAGAGTCTTCTCGTGGAAGGGGCTCTAGCGTGTATGATGGTGTTTATTACTCCTTCTGGCAGAGCGACGGGTAGTCGTTGATCACCCACGCATGCAGCCCAGCTCTGGGTGGGGATGCCAGATTGTGCCGCGAGCTTGAGAGAGGAGATCTGCTCTCACTGGGATGGGCCACGGCGCTGTCAGTGACAGCTGCGTAAGCTCCGGGAACCATGTCTGATTCTCCCAACGCGGGGCTATGAGGAGCACCGAGTGACGCGTTTCCCTGATCCTCTGCATTACCTGTGGCAATAGCGAGACGGGAGGGAAGGCGTAAAGCGGGCGTCTGGGCCAGTCCTGGGCCAGCGCGTCCTCGCTTTTCGAGAAAAAATATTGGGCAGTGAGCGTTCTCTTTGGACGCAAAGAGGTCTATCTCTGCTCTGCCGAATAGGTGCCATAACATCTGGACTGTTTGAGCGTGCAGTGACCATTCCCCTGGGGGAATATTGTCTCTGGACAGTCTGTCCGGGCCGTCGTTCAGGTGGCCTGGCACGTGCATCGCCCTCAGCGAGCGCAGGTGGCACTGGGACCAACTCAGTATGCATTTCGTCAGATGGAATAGGTTCCTGGATCTGACACCGCCCTGACGGCGGTTTAGGTAGGATACCACAGATCTGTTGTCCGAACGGACCAGGACGTGGTGAACCTGAATGACCGGGAGAAAGCGCACGAGCGCGTACTCGACCGCTATCATTTCCAGACAATTTATGTGAAGGAGCTTTTCCTGAACTGACCATAGGCCGAAAACCGGAGAGCCCTCGCAGACCGCGCCCTAACCCGTGTTGGACGCGTCTGTCGAGATGACTTTTCGGCGAGATACAGCTCCCATTGTCACTCCCCGCTGATACCATTCGGCCACTGTCCAGGGATGCAGAGCGGAAATACAGGTCTGAGTCACCTTGATGGGCTGGCGGCCTGTGGCCCAAGCCCGGCGAGACACGCGGGTGTTTAGCCAATGCTGAAGCGGGCGCCTGTGCAGTAAACCCAGCTGAAGTACTGCTGCGGCTGAGGCCATGTAACCTAGCACTCTCTGGAATTTCTTCAGAGGCGTGAGGCTGTTCATCTGAAAAGATGCGGCTAGTCGCTGTACACGGCGCGCGCGCTGTGTAGATAAGCGAGCCGTCATTGCCACGGAGTCTAGTTCTATTCCAAGGAAGGAAATTGTCTGACTGGGCTGTAGTGAGCTCTTGGTCCAATTGACTGCAAGACCCAAACTGTTCCGATGGCTGAGGAGAACTGCTCTGTGAGATAGAAGCTCCATATGTGACTGTGCCATAATCAGCCAGTCGTCCAAATAGTTCAAAATTCGCAAACCCTGACTCCGCAGGGGTGCGAGCGCCGCATCCATGCACTTCGTGAAAGTACGGGGTGCTAAGGACAGGCCGAACAGAAGGACGGTGTATTGATAAACCTGGCCGTCGAGGCTGAATCTCAAGAATGGCCTGTGACGGGATTTATCTGAATCTGAAAGTATGCATCTTTCAGATCGAGAGAAATAAACCAGTCCCCTGGCGCACATGCGCGAGGAGTTTCCTGATTGTAAGCATTTTGAACGGTCTTTTTGCAAGCACCTTGTTCAAAACCCTGAGATCTAATATGGGTCTAAGGCCGCCGTCTTTCTTGGGAACAAGAAAATAACAGCTGTAAAGCCCCGACTCGCTCAGAGAGGGTGGCACTTTCTCTATGGCCCTTTTGCACAGAAGGCTTGCTATTTCTGAACGAAGCATGCACGCTGCTTCCGTGTTCACAGTGGTTTCGAGCCAGCTCTGAAGCGAGGAGGGCGGCGATCGAACTGTAGCAAATAGCCCTGTTGTATTGTGCTTAACACCCACTTGGATATCCCTGGAATAGCTTCCCACGCTTTGAAGCGTAACGCTAGAGGGTGAATGGCCAATTCTCTCTGATTGCCGCACACAGAGCGCTGAACAAAATGTGTGAGCGCGTTTAGTGTGTTTATGCATGATTGCTCGCAGACAGCATGAACAGGCTGTTTTGTGAGTGACTTCCGATTGGAATGAATGGGGAAAGAGTCACATCTGTTACATGATGCTAAGCATAGTCATGGGCACGGGACTTACACACAGAGGAATGTTTGCTGGCCGTGTAACAGAGCGGGCAGAGAATGGGCGCGCGCACGTATTCGTGGGCGCATTTATTGACTCTAGCGCTCGAGCGGTTCGTAACCGCTTTATGTGAGCGTGCTCTGGTGGGGACACGAGACATGCAGTGCTTGTGTGTAGAGGTGAACACTGGATTGTGGGCACATTTTCTACACATAGGGCTGGTCGTGTGACAGAGTGGCCAGAGAATGGGCACGCGCACGCATTTGTGGGCGCCTTCATTGACTCTGACGCTCGAGCGGTTCTTAACCGCTTTATGAGAGTGTGCTCTGATAGGGGCACAGGATGTGTTATGCTTGTGTGTAGGGGTGAACACTGGGTTGTGGGCACATTTTCTACACATAAGACATGTTTGCTCTTTACAAGATTTATTTGGGTCGCCGTGAAAACGGCATTTGAGTGCAGGCAAGCGGGCAGTGTCACTGGCTTGTTGGCTGCTAAATTCACCACTGCAGTAGCCTGAGAGATCGAGGCCCGCGGGGGGGCGGCGGTCTGCGGCGGCTGTCTGAGCGCGATCGAGGGCGGCCGCCCTGTCGACGCTGAGAAGTCTGAGTTTGTTGAACTGGGCGCTGTGAAGAGGCTCGTGCAGGAGGCTGATCACGTGAGCGGGACTTCTGAGAAGCGCTTCTGAGAAGCGGTCAACAATGCCACTCACCACGGAGCCGAAGAGACCGGTCGGAGAGAGCGGTGCGTTGTGGAACGTGGAGCGCTCTGCTTCTCCCATGCTAGTGTTAGCCACAAGTGTCTCTCGGTCACAGTCAGGGAGGCCATGCACTTCCCTAGAGCTTGGGCTGCAGCTTTGGTAGCGTGAAGGGCGAGGTCTGTCACGCTTCGTAGATCAGTAACAGCCTCTGGGTGCCTGCCTTTCTCATCCCACTCCCGAAGAAGGTCTGCTTGTAGGATCTGTAAAACGGCCATTGAGTGCAGAGCAGATGCGGCTTGGCCGGCAGCGGAATAGGCGTGGCCAACATAGGCGGAAGTCGCTCTGCAGGCCTTAGACGGGAGCACAGGCTTGGAACGCCATCTCGCGGAGGGCGGACAAAGGTGTGCTGCTACCGAGTCCTTGAACGGGGGGATGGAGGAGTAGCCTCTCTCAGTGGCGCCGTCCACCGACGCGAGAGAGGTGGAGACGTGGGAACGGGACCTGGCTGAAAAAGGAGCGTTCCACGACTTTGCAAGCTCCGTGCGTAATTCTGGCAGGAAGGGAGCGGCCTGGGCCGCGGGTGTAGAGCGGCGATGGCTTTGAAGAAAGCAGCCGTCGAGTCTGTTGGGTGCCTGCTCAGGGGGCGGTGACCACTCGAGCCCGAGGCGGTCGACGGCCTGTGTGAGGAGGCGTGTTAACTCCCCTTCGACTCCGGCGCGGGTCCTGCTGGATTCCTGGGCCGAGGAGGAGGCTTGGGAGCCTGACCACTCCTCGCTGTCCGAAGCCATGATGGAACAGCGACCCTTATCCTCCGCCTCCTCATCCGAGATGGCAGCAGTGCGGCCGCTCGGTGGCAACTGCGCGTCCCGGGGGAGCGGGGAGGGTGAAAGCGATGCTCGAGGGAGAGGCTCCGGCGAGGCAGTCGCTTCAACCACAGTTTCCGGCAGCCTTTGTGAGTGGCGCTTCTTCCTGCGCGGCTGAAGGTAAGGCGGCGCGGCGGTTTCTGCTTTGAGCGCTTCGAGTCGAGCCCGCAGGGTCGACATCGGTAGCTCCTCGCAGAAATCACATCCACCCTCAGTGAGGGCGAGCTCTGCGTGCCCCAGTCCCAGGCAGAGAGCGCAGATGATGTGGCGGTCTCCTGTGCTGAGAAGGGCGCGACATGAGGCGCAAGTGGAGCGAGGCATCTTGAAAAAGACGCTCGTACTCTTTTGTGAATAGTTCGTGAGAACTAGCTTGCTGAATAAAAGGATACGTCGTCGGATGGCGTAGCTCGCAGGATGGCTGAAGGTGGCTGAGACGGCTGGCTTCTTCTAGCGCTGTCCACGCTTGCTTGATGCCCCTCGAACGGCGACGCAGCTTCCAGGTCAGCGATGTGAAGAGCTTCGCTGAAGAGATGAAAATCAGGGTTCCAGCCTACGAACTACGCTTATATGCACTTAAGTCACGCCCATTTTGGCAGGCTTTGATGCAGTGAGCGCGCGGACGCCTCTCATTGGATGCGAGTTCACCCAAGCTCGTCTATAGGCTGCAGCAGTTGCCGCAGAGCAACCTATGAGCTCGCTAGCTAGCCCGCTCAAGGTCTGCAGCTGCCGCACTGCGTTTACAATGGATACAAAAATTAAGGATAATTTTTTGGCTTCAATATCTCAGAAAAGATGAATCTTTCCCGTAGCGTAAGCTAGCTTACGCAATACGAGAGAACCTCTCGTAAGAGAACTTAATGCTATATCCTGAAGTAACCCTTTAATGACTGTATGTGAAAAACAAAATCCTATAGTTTAGAGGAAGGTTTAGAATTATACATTTATGGTCACAGAAACAGTGCAATTGTGCAAAACAGACCAGCATAGTTTATTATATTTCCCTTGTTCATGAGTTGTGTTGTTTATTTTTTAGGCCTCATAGCATTCATCCTGCAGTGAGAGAGGGGATAAGAGAGCATATCATGAGCTTCCCAAGCCAACCGAACCACTACTCACGGATGAAGGGAGATGTGGAGAGGGAGTACCTGAGCCCTGATTTAAACCTGCTCCGCATGTTCCGCCTGTACAAGGAAAACAATCCAACATCCACTGCAAAGTTCTGGCTCTATAGGGACCTCTTCACGCAGCAGAACCTCAGTTTTGGGCAGCCAAGAAGTGACACTTGTGCGAAATGTGACGCCCTGTTCTCAAAATTAACAGCTGCTACAACAGATGGAGAAAGGTTGAAGATCGCAGCCGAGAGAGAGCTTCACCCCCTCAAAGCTGAAAAAGCGTACACCCAGTTGCAGGCTAACACAGCGAGGGCCAAAGCCAATGATGACTGCCATGTCATTTGTATCGACATGCAGGGGGTAGTGTTCACGCCAAACCTGACACACTGCAACGTGTACTATCAATGACAGCTGGCCAACTACAACCTCTGTATCCAGGAGATGGGCACTGACAATCAATACAATGTGCCTCTGGCATGAGGGCATTGCACACAGAGGTTCCATCGAGGTGGCAAGCTGTCTTTTGAAGTGGGCAGAAACATCTTTCAATCCCCTAGTCCAGGCAAAGGAACGGAAGCTCGTCATCTATAGTGACCGATGCTGTGGGCAGAACAACAACTGGCGAGTCCTAAACCTCATGGCCCTGCTCGTATCTAGAGGGTACTTCAGTCAGATAGAGCAGAAGTTCATGGTGTCTGGTCACACCTTCCTTCCCTGTGACCGTTCTTTTACAAACGCTGGACAAGAAGCATAAGGTGTCCACACTCCACACCCCCAGCGATGTCGCCGAGATGATCCGTGGAGCAAGGCAGCAGCATCCATTCAATGTCATTGAGATGAAATGTGCGGACTTCAGGCAGCTCCCTGATGCAACATTAAAGCGTCCACCTGGCTTGCTAATCACATCCATGATGTGGTTGAAAGTGACAGGTAAAAAACTAAAGAGTTGGTTTTCTGAGATTAACAGTGTTGGGGATATGTGCGTGAAAGAAGAATCTTTATTGAATTTCTTGTTGAATAATGATTTCAGCTGCTGATCCATGGTGTGTCCACACAAAAGGGAGCCACAGCCTCTACGAGGGATGGAAGACCTGGCTGATCACCAAACAGAGGAAGAATCAACCACCTCCAGCTCCCTTGTTCTCCACCACGTATGCTCATGCTTACAAGGACCCTCTGCCCGTCAAGAAGGAGAAGCACCGGGATCTTATGAAAATGCTAGCCTACATGCCAGCGGAGGCCCAAGAATTTTATGGGACATTAGAATGTGAAGAGTAGCCTGGTATGTGTAGGTAATGTGCAGGGTAAGGTGGGGTACATTGTGTATATTGTGTATATTGTGTAAAATTAATCATAATAGTAGTTGTAGCTTATCTTGTATGCCTTATCTTATGTTGTATAATAGGAATATATAGTTATTTATTTAGTAAATGAATGAATGGGATGATTTATGAAATGTATTATAAAATGGTAAACTAGCATATGGAACCATAGCATGGAATGATGATGATGTATGTCTGTATTGTAAATATGTATTGTTTACAGTTATTAATGTTGTTTATTGTTTGTATGTATTGTTGATTGTATGTACGGTTTATTGTTTGTACTGATGTCTATTTTCTGCTCTATAAGTAGGCCTATGTATTGTTCATTGTTCGTACTGTATTCCGTGTTTTTGTTCTGTGATTTACGTTGGCAAAAAATAAAAGAAATTGAAAGAAAGAAATGCTTAATATTTTCTTTAAGGTTCTGTTACTGTATTAAAACTAAGATAAAGGAATCAAATCTCCAGTGGTTTAAAGTGATATGATGAATCGGACTTATACTGTTATTCCACATTAACTGGACATATACTGTTCTTCCTCATTCCAGAAATGTAAATTACTCTAACTTTTTATTTTTAAGATTGATACTAAAAAATCTTATCTCATTAGAATTGTGAAGCTTTTGTTGTCTATCTTCAAGTCAAAAAAATAATAATAATATAATATTCAGAGTCCAAATTAAAAAAAATGTATTATTCAAAATTTGAAAATATGGACTTATATGGTTCTTCATCTCAAGCCCTCAATTATGAAAGAGATAAACAGTCTTAGGATAGCAGGTTAAAAGGGATTCAAACCAGGTGTGAAGAATTAAAAAATCAACTGAAACAGAAAACTCCTGACATAAATTCTAGGTTTCTGTCGTAACCCTGGAAACGAGACATTGTGTCAAATTGGCGAGAGGAATTTGCATCCCACTCCCCCAGACATACGGGTATAAAAGGAGCTGTTGTGCAACCACTCATTCAGGTTTGTGCTGAGGAGCCGACACAGAGTCCCGGCCATTACAGCAGGTAGCTCAGTGTTGTGGCAGGAGGGACACAACGTCTCATTCCCTCCTTCAGGAAACGGAGGTTATGACAGTAACCTAGACGTTCCCTATCTCTCACTCACTCAACATTGTGTCAATGCAGTGACACTATGGGTTCCTATACAAAATGCCACATCCAGCCGAACTGTGTTACATGGATTGGTGTTGCAGGTGCAGGCAGGCCACTGTGTGTCTCCTCACCTCTGGGTTGCCCATCTCAGGAGTGCTTAGAAGCCTTCCTAGGTTCTTGGTCACGGACCATGAGACGGGGGGTGTCAACTTACTGCGGGAAGCTCTCTGCCAGGTACTCAAGTGCACCGCAATTGCCTGCTCCACCTGGGGATTGTCCGTGTAGCCCCTGGCCGCCCCGTCATTAACGGTGGTGAGAGCAGCAGAACTTGAAAGCCTGGTTGAGCTACTTCCATTGAAGCCCCGAAATTGCCCCCAGTGCTAACTGTCGCGGTCTTATGCCTGCGGGTATTTTTTAAGGAAAATATTTACTCTTTTAGCGATGTGCCTGATGTGCCATAAAATCTGGCAGCTGCAGAGATCACTCTTTGCTTTCTTGCAGAGGTGAATGGATTGGCAGTGGAAAGCATCAACACAAAACAATCAACATGACAGCAATGCTGATGATGTCATAAACGCATTCCATTCCATATCAAATTTCAATAATAATAAAGGGTGATGATGAAAAGGAGCAAGTTAAACAACCTGTAGTTCAAGTTCATAGTTCAATAGTTTAAGAAAGATCCTCGCTCTGTACTGATTAGAAGCAAATTAGAAGCACTAAAATATATCTATAGTCTATCTGTAAAAGATGGATATAACATTGTGGCTGTCAGTTTGTCAGTGGGAGACAGGAGAGAATTGAAAGAACTTCTAGGAGAAATCTTAGACATGACTGAAATAGATATGAATGCTGAAAAGCCAGGGTGGAAAGCACTAAGAGCATGGTGTAGGAAAGTCCAATGACAAAAAAAATTGACTGGGGACAAATAACTGCTTATAAACAGAAAACAGATGAGAGTGCTGAAGAAAACTCTGAAAGAATGTGTGAGACATGTTATATGCATTCTGGAATCCTTTCTCATAGGGAACCAGAAACATTTCTAAAATTAGCTGGCAAAGAAGGACCCTTCTTGTCAATGTGGCTTAATGGGTTAAGGCCTGAAATACAGAAATGAGTTTGTTTGAAACATGCTGGTCTAGGTACTCCATCTGACTCTGCTTTAAGTGTGGAACAGTTAATTCCTACTTATAGAGACGTTGCCCTAATTGAACTAAACAGAGTGATAAAAACCACCCCCTCTGGACTGATGACAAGACTGACTGCTGTCTTCTTGATATGGAATCTTTAATTTTTAATGGCAAATGGCCTTGTACGAAACAATATCCTTTAACCCCAACAGCAGTGACTGGTAATCTGCCAGTGACTGAGCAACTAGAATAAAAAGGAATTGTCATAAAAATTAACTGTCCATTGGGTCCTGTGAGAAAGCCTGATGGATCATGGAGACTTATGATAGCAAATCAATACATAGACAACATAACTCATTTAGTGGATGATCCTTCAACAATTTTTAGCACTGTTGATCCAAAATACAAATGGATTTCAGTAATAGATATGGCCAATATGTTTTGGTCAGTTCCAATTTCTGTGGAAGTTCAAACTTGGTTTGCTTTTATAGCTAAAGGTCAATAGTTCACTTTTACTCGATTACTACAAGGGCTTCACAATTCCTCTATTATATATCACCAGGCATTAAAAAGACATTTGGATGAATTCAAATCAACATCTGCTATTATTCAGTATATGGATGATATTCTGATCTGTTCAGTTGCACAGGTGGTGATTGTTACCCGGTGCGTGCCGTGGCGCCATGCTCGCCTCGGGACTCGAGTCTGAAGCCAGTGCTGAAGTGGTCTCATATGCATCAACCCCAGCGGTGTGACCTCTGCGGAGGATGCCACATGCCCCAAGAGCCTCTGGAAAAGTTTTAAAGGGACCGTTGCGCTTGGCCTGAAGGTGGCAAGGCAGTCCAGCACTGACCGCACGCTCGTTGGTGAGACGTGCTAACATTGAGACTAAATCTAACTCCATGCCGAGAAAAGAGATACTCTGAACCGGCGTGAGTTTGTTCTTTTCTCGGTTGACCTGAAGCCCCAAGCGGCTGAGGTGCCTGAGCACCTGGTCTCTGTGAGTGCATAGTAACTCTCGGGAGTGGGCCAGTATGAGCCAGTCGTCGAGGTAATTGAGTATGAGGATGCCGGCTTCTCGGAGCAGGGCAAGAGCTTCCTCTGCGACTTTCGTGAAGACGCAAGGGGACAGAGACATGCCGAAGGGGAGGACTTTGTACTGATACGCCTGGCTGTCGAATGCAACCCGTGGGAAGGGTCGTGTCGAGGCAGAATTGATACGTGAAAGTACACGTCCTTCAGGTCTACCGCTGCAAACCAATCTAGATGCCGGACGCAAGTTAGGATGTGTTTTTGCGTGAGCATTTTGAACGGGAGTTTGTACAAGGCCCAGTTGAAAACTCGCAAGTCCAAGATCGGTCGTAAGCCGCCGCCTTTCTTGGGTACGATGAAAGGCTTTAGAAACCCTTATTCATCTCGGTTGACGTCTTTGAGTAGAAGAGTAGCGATTTCTGCGTGCAGGGATTTGGCATGTTCGCCGTGTACTGCGGAGAAGCGGGCGCCCGTTAAGGGGGGCGGGGGTCTGGCAAACTGAATGGCGTAACCAAGTTGTATGGTCCGAGCCAGCCAGCATGATGGGTTGGGAAGTGAAAGCCACGCATCCAAGCTCTATGCTAGGGGCACCAAGGGGACGATTATTTTTGACGTGCGGGTCGGAGCAGGTAGTATGGCATCAGGATGCGCGGACGCGTCCCGAGGCTCTAGTGCTGAGAAAAGACTCAAAGCTCTTACCTTGCTCCGCACTCCCAGCAGGCGGCGGGTTCGTGATTGAGGAGGAGGTCCTGTAGCAGCGTCCTCTGGACTCGTCAAAAGTGCCGGGACTGTTGAGGTGTGGCGGCAGAGTGCCGTGAGAACGACATTTGCGGGCCAGGTGACCCAGAGACAAAAGAAATAGCTCTTTTATTGAGAATGTGGGTACCGCAGCCCCGTGTAGGGGGTGGAGCAAATTAAATAAATTAAACAAAGGATTCTCCTCCCGGCCCTCCAACGGGGGACAGAGCAGTCTGCTTACCTGCTCTGTAGCTAACGTCTTGGTCCCTGGGTCGATCGCCTCAGGAGCGCCTGGGAGTCTTACAGGTCCTCGAGGGGGTCTACTTCCTGCGGGGTGCTCGACGCATGGGCTGAGAGCTGGGCCCGGGTTGAGGCGGAGCAGCTTGGTGTTTCCTCGCCGCAGGAGGACGCCCTCAGTGAGCAGACGGGGCATGGCCCACGGTGGCAGGCTTGCGGTGGGGCAGACTATGTGAAATAGCCTCCGTCTGTTTCCTCAGCGGCTCCGTCTCTTTTTGTGAGCAGCGCGGAGCCCCCAGGAACCAGTCATCCAACCGCGATGACTGTGGGGAGGACGGAGGGTTCCAGTCCAGCCCTACGCTGGAGGCGGCCCGGGCAAGCATATCGGACATCTGCATGTCGGCCTCAGCCTGGGCATGCAGGCCCGAAGGCGGCAGCCCAGGGGAGTCCTCAGTGTCAGAGCTCATCCACCTCGAGCTCTAGAGGATAGGCAGACTGCCGTGAGGCGAGCCGCTATTGCCTCGAGCACGGACGGGAGTCAACGGGTATGCCGGGGGACAGGTGGTCTGAGGGGGTGTACCCGGCTGACTCCATCGCCAGCCTCACTGTCCTCAATCCTGTGGGAAAAAGGAACAATGCGGGGGGCAGCTGGAATGGCACGCTTTCACAACGTTGCCATGGTCATGCTCTCGCAGTGAGAACATGAAACATCCACAAACGCTGCCTCGGTGTGATCGCAACCCAGACACACAAGACAATGCCTGTGGCCGTCTGAAGTGGAGAGCACGCTACCGCATCCAGGAACTACGCAGGGGCAGAAGGGCATCTTTATAAAGATGTGTCCTGAAAAGGACGTTCAATGCCAGATGCGTATTTGCTCTTTCAGAGGAAATAACTCTTTTAGAGAAAATCACTCTTTTATAAGTCTTTAAGTTTCTTGCGCTGTCGAATTGCCCAGGGGGGCACTGCCGTGCAGAGAAGGAGAAAGCCGCTGTATTGCACCGTTGAATCCAACAGGCAAGCGTCAGAGGAAAACAGGAACAGGTGTGTGACTCGCAGCTGACTGCAACATGACCATCAGCTCCGAAGAAGATTTCTGAATGACCTCGACGTATTTGCCCGCATTTATACCCGTATGTCCGAGGCGGGGTATGCAAATACTGTCTGCCTAATTCCCATTGGCTTTTTTTCATAGATCAGAGGCATATTCGGTGCTCAAGAGAGACCCCTAGTGTCGCTTCTTCGACACAACGTCGAAGTGAACGACAGACGGGGAACTAAGATTCAAGAACAATGCTCCAGAGAAGAGAAATGGAAGTGGCTAGAAAATGGTTGTAAACTATCAGATAACAAAACATGGAGAAAACAACATTGTTTGGTAGCACCAAATGTTTTACTACCTTACCGCACTACACATATACAGTACTCTGCAAAAGTCTTAGGCACATAAGATGTTTCACAAAAGCATTTGTCTTAAAATGGTTGTTTATATCTTCAGCTTTAGGTTGTCAATAGGAAATATAAATGTTAGACTCACAAACATTACTTTTGCAAATAGAAAAGATTAGAATAGAAGAACAGGGAGCCCTGCAACAGATGTTGTGGCTGCCTTAAGACATCACACAGGTCACATAAATTACAACACATAGAGACTGTATCACCTAGATATCTGTGTCTGTTCCCCGAGCAACCAAACACAAAACCCTCACTAAATCATTTAGAAAAAAATGTATTAAGGTCAAACTTGGTGCGTCCTGCTGTATTTTTTCCTCATTACAGCAGAAACAGTCATTTTGGGGCATACAGATAAGTGTAAGACATCATTAGAGACAATAAAGGGTCTACTTTTATTTGTGTGCACTCACAATAAGAACAAGTCCTTGTGCTTTTGTAAAATAAAGAAAATCAACAGGGTGCGATTTCAGCCGTGTCTGTCTTTGTGAGCGTATTTCTGAAACATGTAACAAAAATGAACTGAAACTCTGCAAATACTTACCACACAAACATGAAACATGTCTAAATAAAGCATAAAATGTCTACTTTTATATAAAACAATTCAGATTTAAAACAAATAGTCCCCTGCAATGTAATCTGTATGAAACAAAGTGAAGTACAGTTTCTCCTGGCTCAGCTAATTATCGCTAATGTGATCACACCCACACGCAGAGGGCACTATTCATACAGTAATGTGCTGATGCGATCAATGCAAATGGTAAACACCCCCAACGGTGCCTTAAAAAGCATCAAGACTCCGAATAACATTTGCATTTTGAAGAGCGTCATGATCCAGCCGAGGATACAATTTCGGTTAAGTCGTTTAGTTTTACTTACATATTAGTTGACATGCAATTTTATATAAACATATACATACAGTATTTTACTAGTTGGACTATTTCCAGACTTGCCAGCCAGGATTCAAAATATTGCAATTTGAAATATGTCCTAATAGGCAAGTTTTAAATTTAAATGTTGTTTTGGCTAAAGCAGGTATTTAAATTGTATGCTGTATGATATAAATATGATATGTATTATATTTTAAGTAAACTGAGTGGTGGTTGAAACCCTTAGATGCATTTGAAAGGTGTGGTTCAGATGGCAGGTTTGAACAAAGAGTTCTGAGCGTACTCAGCCCAGGGTAGGAAACGGTTTTGGTTGTGTTGATTGACTTGACAATAGGCTCTGAGGAATTTACCCAGGTTTTGGTTTAGCCATTGGACTTGACCATTAGATTGAGGGTGGTATTCGGAAGTCAGACTCACATTAACATTGAGTAGTTTGAAGAAAGCTGACTTAAATTAAGGTCCACGGTCGGAAACAATGTCCTCGAGAAGGCCATAAAGGCAGAAGACATAATGGAACAGGCTCTCTGCACATTCCATGGACTAAAGGAGTTTGGGTAGAGTGATGAATCTACATGCCTTTGAGAATCGATCCACCATGGTTAGGATGGTGGTGAAACCCTGAGAATTGGGTAGATCTGTGACAAAGTCCACGGCAATATGGGACCAAGGACGTTGAGAGGCAGGAAGCGGCTGAAGGATACCAGACGGGAGTTGACAAGGAGATTTAATGGTGGCACATACTTGGCAGTTCTTAACATAGTCAGCTACTTCAGTGGTTAGGTTTTCCCACCAAAACCAGTTTTGCACTAACATGAATGTAGCTTGAGTGCATGGATGTCCCTAGCAGGCCGAGTCGTGAACCCACTGGAGAACTCTATTCTTTAAGCAACTGGGGACGAAGAACTTATTAGGAGGGCAGCCATAGGGAGTGGGTTCATGGTTCTGAGCTTGAGTAATATCGGTCATGATATCCCACTGTACAGGCACAACTATGAGGGTGTGGAATGATGGAAGTCACAGGGTTGATGTCACTGGAGGAATCATAAATGCAGGATAGAGCATCAGCTTTGGTGTTCTTAGACCCAGGTTGAAAGGTAATTGTAAAATCAAATCTGAAGAAGAGAGACCATCAGGCTGGATGAGGATTTAGACGTTTGGCTGATTGAATGTACTCTAGGTTATGTTGGTCCGTAATCACCAGAAATGGATGATGCGCCCCTTCTAATCAGTGTTTACACTCCTCAAACGCTGTTTTCATGGCCAACAATTCGTAGTTTCTCTCTGCCAAAGATAAATTGTGTGAGTAGAATGCACAGCAATTAAGTTTAGCGGGAGATTCTTGTCGCTGGGAGAGTACCGCACCTACTCCAGAGTCAGAAGCATCAACTTCTAGCACAATGGGTAGAGATGGATCAGGATGATGAAGAATAGGGGCAGTGGTGATGCAACTTATAAGATCAACAAAAGCTTGATGAGTGGAAGGTGTCCAGTTGAATCTTTTGGCTTTACCAAGGAGCAGAGAGGTGAGTGTGGCAGCTACCGAGCTGAACCCTCAGATGAAATGCCTGTAGAAGTTGACAAAGCCAAGGAAGCATTTTAGCTATAACAGATACAGGTAAGGGCCACTTCATTACAGCTTGTACTTTTGATGAATCCATAGTAACCCCTTCAGGAGAGACGATGCACCCCAGGAACGAAATGGTGGACTGGTGGAACTCACATTTCTCCATCTTGGCATAAAGCTGATGTTGAATAAGATGGTTGAGTACCACTCTGACATGTTGAATGTGTTCATCAAGGGAAGAAGAGAATATCAGGATGCCGGCAATGTAAACTAGAACCCACTTGCCAATAATGTCACAGAATATGTAATTTACGAAGGCTTGGAAGACTGAAGGACTATTGGAAGGTCCGAAAGGCATCACCTGATATTCATAGTAGCCCACGTGTAGAGAAAGTCGTTTTCCCTTCATCGCCCTCCTGGATGCAGTTCAAGTTGTAGGCATCACGAAGATCAAGCTTAGTGTAGATTTTGGCGTTTCTTAACAGCTCTACTGCAGCAGGCAACAGAGGAAGAGGGTAAAGATACTTGACGGTGACAGAGACAAGGCCATGATAGTCAATGCATGGACGAAGACCCCCATCCTTCTTTCCTACAAAGAAAGCCGCTGAAGCTGGAGAGGTGGAAGGTTGAATGAAATCTCTTTCTAGGGATTCTGATATGTATTCTTCCACAGCTTTAGTCTCTGGTTCAGACAAGGGGTAAATTCGTCCACATGGAGGAGAGGAGCCTGGCAAAAGGTCAATAGCACAGTCACAGGAATGGTGATGAGGAAGTTGAGTAGCTTTAGTTTTACTGAAATCTTCCCGGAGATCCGAATAACATTGTGGTAGGGTTGACATTTGCTTTTCTGGAAAGATGGTCGTGGTACATACTAAAGGAAGAGAGATGAGGGGAGGTTGAAGCGGTACTGAAAAACAAGAAGTACTCCAATGACTAATTTGTCCCAAATCTCTGGGTTGTGAAGTCTCAGCCAAGGTAAGCCAAGAATAATCTTTTTTTTTGGAGAAGCACTGCAACATGTAATGGAGGGACACAAGGGACAAAAGACCTTTTGAAATTTGTGGCAAATGCCAGGTCAATGAAGTTACCAGCAGCCCCAGTCCCGACTGTCCGCAGTGGATGCAAATTCTCTATCTGAGATGGCATTGTCGCTCTTCGCTGGCGAGGGAGGAATGTCCTACTTGCATGAGCTCATGAAGACTGGTTGCAGCGATGTCTAGAGAAGGTCATTGCAGAGAGTTGGTAAGACGACGGGCTCTGATCAGGTTGTCTAGGCGAATGGCGAGTTTAATGAAATCATCCAGAGATCTCCCCTCATTACGACATGCTAGTTCTGTTTGAAGGTCAGTGTTTAATCCTTTACAGAAAAACAGTTTTAACATATCTTCCACCCACACAGTTTGTGCTACTATAGTGCGTAACGATAAAGCAAATTCAGCGGTTGACTTATTATTCTGCTTTAGACATAACAGAAGTTCTCCAGGGTCCTTACCACCCTCAGTGTGTTCAAAAACTTCCCGTAAGTGAGCTAGGAAGTGAGACAAAGAACCCTTTCAGATGTTTTCTCGACACCAAACTGCCATAGCCCAGTCTAGAGCTTTGCCTTACAGCAGTGAAATAATGAAGGCAACATTTGTGCTGAATACAGTGTTATCAGACTTTAGACATTAATATGTTTTTAAGCAACTGAAAAAAGCACAAATGTCAAGGCATGTCAAACTTCTCCAGGGCCCAAAACACACTCAGATCCCAGAGGGTTAAGCCAGGTTTCAGTCAAACAGAGCGCATCCAAACTATGATCTGTAATAATTTCATTTACAATTAGTGCTTTGGTAGAAAGAGATCTAATGTTTAGTAGCCCTAACTTTATATGACGTTTATCTTTAAACCAGATGAATATATTAGTTTAAATGAATCTACTCCCCCAGATTATTGTTATAAACATGGGCCTCGTCTGAAGGGTCGAGGAGGAGGTGTTGCTACAATTTACTCAGAGGACAGGATCAATTTAATTCTTTAAATTTTCTAATGCTTAATGTGACACTGTCAGATACAAATAAAGAAACTCTGTCGTCTTTTATCCTTGCTACAGTTTATAGATCACCTGGGCCTTATTCTGATTTCCTTGGTGAATTTGCAAATTTTTTATCAGATCTTGTAGTTCTTGTAGATAGAGCTTGAATTGTTGGTGACTTCAACATTCACATAGATAATGAAAATGACACATTGGGGTAAGCATTTATCAATATTCTGAACTCTCTTGGAGTCAGACAAAATGTAACAGGACAAACTCATCACCATAATCATACACTAGATTTAAATATGTTATATGGAGTTGATGTTGATAATTGTGGAGCGGAGGGGGGCGGGGCCGGTCGGAATATCGCGCGCCCGGTCCCCAATCAGCCTGATGAGGCGCGCGAGGGATAAAGGCGGCCGGTGACGATGGTTCGAGAGAGAGAGAAATACGGGCATGTCCGTCATGTGTGTTTATGTTTGTGCTTTGAGTTTTGAGTTTTATTAAATATGGTTTATGTTGACAAGCCGGTTCTCGCCTCCTCCTTGCCCATCCTTTAACTGTGTTACAATAATATAGAAATTCTGCAGCAGAGCAAAGACATCTCGTATAATTACCTTGTCTCTTATATGCTGCCATCAGCTAATATTCCTCAATCTACACCATGCTATCGTTCAGATAGAACTATTCTTTTGACCACTAAAGATAGTTTCATTAATAATTTTCCAGATTTATCTTGATGAAATAACAGAAAATATAAATACAGTCATCTCTAGCACTCGTGATAGTGTTGTCCCCCTTGGGTTAAAAAAATTTAAAGAAATAAACCCTGCACCATCGTACAATGATCACACTCATGCTCTCAAGAGAGCAGCTCGGAAAATGGAGTGCATGTGGAAGAATACATAATTAGAAGTAATTTGCAGTGCATGGAAGGATAGTGTCTGTAGCTACAGACAGCCACTTATGGAATTATGTCACATCTGTCATAGCTCCTCAGAAAACAGTGTGTAACTTCACTCATTTGCTGTCATAGGTCACGAAGAGCTAACAAAACTGATCTAAACATCAAAAACCACAACATGTTTGTTAGATCCAATACCAACTAAGCTCTAAAAAGAGCTATCTCCTGTAATTTCAGAACATCTTATTAATATTATTTACTCCTCACTCGCCTTAGGACATATTCCAAGAAACTAAAATGGCAGTTATCAAAATGCTTATTAAGAAGCCACATTTTGATCCTTGAAAACTGGCTAATGATAGACTGATTTCAAATTTCCCATTTATGTCAAAAATACTAGAAATAGTACTATCCTCCCAAATATGTTCCTTTCTACAGATAAATAGTATATATTAACAATTTCAGGCAGGATTTAGGTCTCATCACAGAACAGACACTTATCAGAGTTACAAATGACTTGCTCTTATCATCTGATCATGGCTGCATTTCACTTCTAGTGCTTTTAGATCTTAGTGCTACATTCGACACGATAGATCACGACATTCTCTTGAATAGGTCAGAGAATTATGTTGGCATTTGTGGAGTTGCATTAGCATGGTTTAGGTCATATTTAGCAGGCCGCTACCACTTTGTCAATGTAAATGAGGATGAACTGATGCCAACTCCAACCATAAGACATTGTATACTTCATACGCCATTGCCTGAACCTTGGACATAGGGTAGATCTCACTGAAATAACCGGCCAGGTTGAATTGTGATGCACCTCACTGATCTCTGCCTGCATCACCTCAGTCTATTGATGGAATACACTCTTGAAATGGAATACACTGACCATCAATTAATTGCCAACAAAACCCTTCATCAGCCAACTAACAAGGACAATTGCATCTATGTGAACTTCTGCAGTTAATCCAGGAGGAACTTCAAAGACATTAGTCATTAATCTTACAGTTCATACAGAATCTTTGTTTAAACACTGTCCCTTAACACTTATTAGTTTAATCATTTGAAACCATGACTTGCACTATACATAAGTAATATTGGCATTATATTCATGATGTTAGCCAGAGGGGTACTGGCCCACACAGTGAGTCTGGTTTCTCCCAAGGTTATTTTTCTCCATTAACCAACATCTTATGGAGTTTCGTGTTCCTTGTCACAGTCGCCTTCGGCTTGCTCACTGGGGTTATAAATACATGTATTATTTAATTACTTAATTTTAAACACAATTCACAATTGTGTTTTTATCAAACTACACAATGATGACTCTAGACATTATAGACATTACAGTTTTATCTTCTGTTAATGCCTGATCTTCTGTAAAGCTGCATTGAAACAATGTGTGTTGTGAAAAGCATTATTCATATGAAAATGACTTGCCTTGACTCGTGGCCCCCACAAAGCCCCCCACTGAGATTACATAAAGAGACAGCTGCAATTGGGACAGCCTAAATAGATAGAAGAACTGTGGCAAATTCTCCAAGAAGCTTGGAACATCCTCTCTGCCAGCAACCAAGAAAAAACGTGTCAAGGTGTACCTAGGAGAATTCTCGGTTCCTTTTGTAACCTCCATTCTCTGATGGAGGGAACGAGATGATGAGTCGATGTCGTGACACTAATGGTCGCTCTTGGGAGACCCAACACCTCAAATCTTTGAGAAAAGGCCAATGAGAATTGGCAAGTGGAATTTTCATGCCACTCTCCCGGACATACGGGTCTAAAAGGACCTGGAAGGCCCACTCTCATTCAGGTTTTGTGCTGAGGAGCCGAGGCAAGATCTTGGCCATTTCAGCGGCTAGTACATTGTTGTATCAAGAGGAACACAATGTCTCGTTCCCTCCATCAGAGAACAGAGACTTCCCATCTGTCACTCAAAATTACAACATGCAGATTTAGAACCTTGATGGGAAGGTTCATTCATAGTCCTTTTATTAACTCCATCAGCAGTTCAATTAATGGATAAACCTAGATGGATACACAAGAATAAACAGGATGAATTGCTGTAGACTGGAGTCATGAAAAGAACTATACCTTTTAGTGGTATATGGGATAGCTTACACCATGTCTGTAGCTTAGTCTCGCTAGCTCTTCTCAGACCTTTTTAAAATCTTATTATAATATATCAAATTCATCTCAACCTTGAGATAGCATATGACTTAATATATCATTATTTCCTAGTTACTTGTGTGTATCTTCATTTTCCTTATGGGTGACGTCCTAAATCCTGGTGACACCTGAAGATTGCAGCAATAAAAGATCTCCTTTAATTCCTCTAACAACGAAATCTGATTAATGGACAATTCACCATTTTCCAAGTTTTCCAGATAATCACCATTTTCTATGATAATCGTGTCATCCTAACCGAGGCTATGTTCTTTATCGTCTCTATAATAGGTTTTATATTTCTTTCTGCAGCAAGTATCACCATCCCAACTCCTCAAAAATTTGAGACTGGTGACCTTGCCAATAGCTAACATCCACCTAATGCTACAATGTATGCTCATCAAAGCAATACTTGTGGAAATTGTTAAATCATTCATCAAACGTTGGTATGGGTTTCTAACTGCTATGTGTGTGCTGATGCTCCATATTCATTGGCTAATCCATTTATAATTAAACTTGTATCTGTAAGAATCAATTGCAGTTACTGTGCAAGTGTAGTACTACATGCTGCCGATCACACTGACTGTTCTCAGTTTTTAAGAATCCTGAGAAATACAAATTTTAGCAGAAAACTCCCAGATAAATCTTCAAAACTTAATGGAGCATATCTGCAGCCTATATTCGAGGTATGGTACCATATACAATGCTCATGCGATCGACAATATTAGTATGGAATTAGAACAGTTTGCTTTTTTCACTTATGACACAAGAAATGCAAAACATCAGACTAGTAGCTCTTCAAAATGCTGCAGCATTAGACTACCTCTTAGCTAAAGAAGGTGGCATTTGTGCATTGATAGGTGATCATTGTGCCAAATGCATAAATGTAAATTGTTGTACGTATAGTCCAGATGTTCAAATGAAATACAATCTCTGAATTCCAATGTCAAACCTGAAGGGTTCAATTTCATCAAATGGTAGAAAGTCCACCATTTTGGGAAATTGGAAAAACAATGATATTTTTACTAATCTTTTTAAATGCATTGTATTACTCTTCATTAATATGCTCAAGAGATTTTTGGCCTACACTACCAGTCAAAAGTTGACTGTAGACATGTTCTCCAAGTAGGTAAAAGCGTACCCCACAGAAAGACAGACGTAAGTACAGTAGCAAAAATTCTAACACTAGAAATAATCCAAGATGGGACATTCCAGGAAAATTAGCAGTAACAATGGAACCCCAGTCAGTATTTGAGAATTTATACGACAACATAACGTGCCTACCACCCTAAGAGTAGGGGAGCAGTCGAAAGTGAAAAAAGCATACAAAAAAAAATTGGACAAATATTCAGTTGAAAATTGACTACATTTGGTTCACGCATTACAACTGGTGTTAATGCAGATGTGGGCAAGGCTCAGAAAATGAAATGGTTTGAGCCCATTGTAATTTTGTTTAACAGGCCTCTTAACTTGGGAATTGGATCACAAAAAAGGCAGTTGCCTTATACTGACCAGTGTGAGGATGAAATGTTGCATTATTGTGCAAACCTTTTTGCTGTGCTTTGTGATATTCATAGACAGGTGAAACCATGATCTAGAGCCGAGAGACTGGGTGGTGGTGAGGACTATAAAAAGAGAAATTGGAGGAAATCTAGGAGGACCGGGCCCAACCAGGTGCTGTTAGTGACCAACTCTGCAGTGAAAATCATGGAGAAGGCTAACTGGATCCACGCCAGTCACTGCAGGCAAGGCAAGGCAAGTTTATTTATATAGCACATTTCATACACAATGGTAATTCAAAGTGTTTTACATAGAAGAGATTAAAATAAGCAGACTCTCCTTGCTTAGAGTGAACCCTTCGTATTTCTAGCTGATGTGATCCTAATGATCTGAGTGATCTGTTGGGTTTATATTCAGTGAGCATATCTGCAATATATTGAGGTCCTAGCTCATTGAGTTATTTATATACCAGTAATAATATTTTTAAATCAATCCTAAATGTAACTGGGAGCCAGTGTAAAGACCTGAGGACTGGTGTGATATGTTCATGTTTTCTGGTTCTGCTCAGAATCCTGACAGCAGCGTTCTGTATGAGCTGCAACGGTCTTATGGTCTTTTTGGGAAGGCCAGTGAGGAGTCCATTACAATAATCCACCCTGCTGGTGATGAAAGCATGCACAAGTTTCTCCAGGTCTTGACTGGAAACAAAGCATCTAATTCTTGCAATATTTTTCAGATGATAGTATGCTGATTTAGTTATTGCTTTGACATGACTACTGAAGCTAAGGTCTGACTCTAGAGACACACCAAGATTCCTGACTTGATTTTTAATTGTTTGACCCCTAGCGTCAAGGTATGCCTTCACCTTGAGAACTTCATCTTTGTTTCCAAACACAATGACTTCAGTTTTGTCTTTGTTTAACTGAAGAAAGTTTTGGCACATCCAACTGTTAACTTCATCAATGCATTGGCACAGGGAGTCAATGGGGCTGTAATCGTTAGGTGATAGGGCTAAGTAGATCTGCGTGTCGTCTGCATAGCTGTGGTAAGCAATTTGGTTCTTTTTCATTATTTGGCTCATTGGGAGCATATACAGGTTGAACAGGAGTGGCACAAGAATTGAGCCTTGAGGGAATCTGCATGTCATGGACGTCCACTCAGACTTATGGTCTCCTATACTCACATAATAACCTCTCCCTTCTAAGTATGACCTGAACCATTTTAGGACCATACCAGAAAGCCCCACCCAGTTTTCCAGCCTGTCAAGAAGTATGTTGTGATCGACAGTGTCAAATGCAGCACTGAGGTCGAGTTGTACCAGTACTGATAATTTGCCTGTATCAGTATTTAGGCGAATATCGTTTATTATCTTTATGAGCGCTGTCTCTGTGCTGTGATGCGATCGGAAACCAGATTGAAAATTGTCAAAGTATCCATTTGAGTTCAAGAATTTGTTCAGCTGATTGAAGACAACTTTTTCAATGATATTGCCTATGAAAGGAAGATTTGAGATTGGTCTATAGTTGCTTAATATGGTCTTATCCAGATTGCTCTTTTTCAAGAGGGGCTTGACAACTGCAGTTTTCAGGGAGTTTGGAAAACTCCCAGAGAGAAGTGAGGAGTTTATCACTTCTAGGAGATCTGCTTCTAAACAGTTGAACACACTTTTGAAAAAAGATGTGGGAAGTGCATCAAGGGCGCAGGTTGATGTTTTAAGGTGCTGTACGGTTGCTTCCAAAATTTTGCCATCAATTTCTTTGAAATCAGACATAGTAACTACTTTCTCAGGTTGTGGTTTGATTTGTCTGACCCCAGCACAACTCAAGGATGTGCTGATCACCTTTCTGATATTATTTATTTTTTCAGAGAAGAAAGAAGCAAACTCACTGCACTTGCTGTCTGAGAGCATTTCACTGGGAATCTGGCTTGGGGGGTTTGTCAGTCTCTCTACAGTCACAAAAAGAGTGCGTGTATTGTTTAAGTTGCTGTTTATAATATTCGAGAAGAAAGTCTGTCTAGCTTTGCCTAATTCCATATTAAAAGCATGGATGCTGTCTTTGTAGATGTTATGATGGACTATAAGTTTTGTCTTCCGCCACATGCGCATTGTCTTTTCATATTTTACACTGCTGTTGAGTTTCTCCAAGGTGCTTTTTGTCTGCCACTCTTCTTCCTGACTTTCACAGGAGCAATATCATCAATTACACTTTTAACTTTTGAGTTAAAAGAATCAAGGAGAAAATCAACAGAGTCAGCAGATATACTTGGTGTTAAAGATATAACCTTCATAAATAGTACACTAGTGTTCTCATTTAAGCATCTCTTCTTGACAGACACAGATCTAGCTTCAATGGCAGGAGAGATCAATATATCAAAGAAAATACAGAAATGATCAGACAATGCTACATCCTTAATAACAATCAATGAAATGTTTAGACCCTTACTGATAAGTAAATCTAGAGTGTGTCCATGATTGTGTGTGGGTCCATGTACATGCTAATTGTTGATAACAGTTCTGTAAAGTCCTCAGCAAAGGCTGGAGAGTATTTTGGAGGCCTGTAAATAATGATAAGTAAAATGCGTGGAGCACCATTTAACACACTACCCATGATATTTGCTTACATTTGGGAATGGGAGTGGGATGGATCGGAGAGCACCTCAGTGCTTAGCAGCGGGGTCAAGGAAATGCAGCTCACACCAGGCATGACTAACTTTGGCAGAGGCAGAAGAGTCTCTTAGGGGACCAACAAGGGAAAGTCAAATTGAGGGGGTACTTGGATTGGGAGTATGGCAAAGATCAGACAAAAACACTATACAACCACAAAAGAGAAGGGAAAACACACCAAGGACGTGGTGGTATAAACTTTTCAGACATACACACGGAACTGCCCAAAGTGTGACCCAGACTTGTATATGGTGCCCCTTCTTATCTGAATGGTCATGAGGTGTCAAGAAGGAACAAGTAATCAAATATGTTTTAAGAAATAGTGTAAAAGTGATCTCTACATAAATTCAACAGATGGATTTGAGGGACTAGCTCTCTTTTTGTCTGAAAACTTCAGAGCCATGGAGCCATGAGAGGCTCGAAGGGGCAGAGCTGATGGGGCTGAGGACCAAGGTGGTGTAGGGGCGGGCCTGGACCATGGAGCAGAGGCGGGCCTGGACCGTGGAGCTGAGACGGGCCTGGACCATGGAGCAGACGGGCCTGGGCTGGTGAGCTGAGGCTTGCTTGTGACATGGCATGGAGCAATCTGGGGTTTGGCTGAGGCATAGCATGGATCAGACTGCGGTTCGGCTGTGACATGGCATGGAGAAGTCTGTGGCGTGTCTGTGACATGGCATCGAGCAGGCTGAGGCGTGGCTGTGACATGGCATGGAGCAGGCTGATGCCTTGCTGTGACATGGCCTGGAGCAGGCTGAGGCCTTGCTGTGACATGGCCTGGAGCTGACTCTGGCTTGGCGGCCATGACGTGAAACTCTGGGTCGGTGGCGGCCTTGTCGAGGAACTCTGGCTCGGTAATCCTCCTCCCCCAGAGTGAACGTGGAACCTGTGGTTAGCAGGGCGAGGTCGATATATTGGGCCAGATTGAGGGGATTGCGACCACTAGGCATGAAGGAAGAGATTGGCTCACTCAGTCCCAAATGAAAACAGTCTTTGAGGTCGACCTCATTAAAACCAACCTAGCTGGCCAGATAGCAGAAGTCCATCACATAGTCCTCCAGGGGATGATTCCCCTGATGTAGGCATAGGAGCCGAACTAATGGGTTCATAGTGGCCAGTCGAGTATTCTGTAACGTTTCTGGCAGGCAGGACACAGGAGCAGACAAAGACGATGATGAAGTGAACTCAAGTGCAGTTTATTTTGATGAGTGAAATCCAACGTGAAGTGGAACAAAACAAAATATAAACATAACTTGACTTGACTTGACATAGACTATGATACATAAACATGGGCTTGACTTACCATGACAATGTTACACCAAACAATACTGTGGCAGCGGGGGCATGGTCAAGCGCCTGTCCGGGAGAGAAAAGCGGTAAGGGCGCTTACACCTGAGCTAAATTATGTCTAACACCTGTCTCTAATTTCAGTGAGCACTGGGAGAGCGGCATAAAAAGCAGCCAGGGGGTCTCCACAGAGGGAGAGAGAGACAGAGAGATATGTGTGTAGCTGAAGGCTCAGTTCCGTATTATGTATATGTATATTGTTGAAGCTGTCTGTACTACATTGTGGCAACATTAAAAGTGACTGACCTGAACTGCCTTGTGAGAAGTTCTCTTACACTGGTGATGAAACGTTATCCCAGTCATGGAAGGTAATCGCCCCATAGAGTCCTCCCAGCTAGCGGAGGTCCTCCAGTCCCTCGCTGTGATGCATCAGAGCCACCAACAGTCCCTGGTTGAGCTCCGGCAGGACCAGGATCGTCGGTTCTTTGAGATCATGCAGGCTCAAGCAGAGGATCGGCTTGCGATCCGGAGTCTTCTCGGCCAGGAGGCCGATCCAGCCCCAGCCGCGACCCCAGACACCCGCGCCTCTTTGCCCCCACCGCGTTACAGAAGATGGAGGCGGTGGACGATCCAGAAGCGTTCCTCGACCTCTTTGAGCGCACCGCCGAGATTTGAGGCTGGCCGCATGACCAATGGGCAGCTCGCCTTGTTCCTCTGTTGTCCGGGGAAGCCCAACTCGCGGCTCAACAATTGCTGGCAACAAGCCTCCTGGCCTATGCTGACCTCAAGAGAGCCATCCTGCAATGGGTTGGTCGGAGCCAGGAAGAGAACCGGCAACTCTTCCGGGCTATGAAGCTGGAGAAGACCGACCGCCCATTCGCTTTTGCCCAACGGCTCCGGGACGCCTGCCGGAGGTGGTTGCTAGTGGGGGACCGCGAAGTCGAGGGACTCATCGACCAGGTAGTGCTGGAACAGTTCATTCAAGGCCTGCACAGGAAATCGGCGGAGTGGGTCCAGTGCCACCGCCCGGCGTCGCTGGAGGCTGCTGTCTGGCTCGCGGAGGACCACATGGCAGCGATCCCGAGGGGAGGAGCCCTCTCTCTCTCTCCCCCTTCCCCCTTCCCCTGTATTTTCCCCTGTTCCCTCTCCTTCCTCTCTGCCTTCTCGCTCTGCTCTCTCCCCAGGGCCTGTTCCTGCCCCACGTAGGCGAGGAAGATTCATGAGACCAGCTTCCCGGCCATGGGAAGCAACATATTCCCCTTCCCCAACCTTCAGCCGCCCTCCCCCTCAGGTGGGGGCGCCCACCGACGCAGGTACGGGCGTAGCGCCTGGGCCGGCGTGTTGGAGATGCGGAGACCCGGACCACTTCCGGGATCAGTGTCCGCTGATGGAGGTGGGGACGGTGGTGCGGGTCTCCGATGTCCAGCAGGCTGCCCCCGATCGGGCTGGAGCGTACCGGATTCCGGTAAGAATCAAGGGGGGTACTTAACAAGCATTGCTGGATACAGGCTGTAATCAGACCACCATCCACCAACGCTTGGTTCAACCCGGGGCTTTGGGCACAGCTAAACTGGTGAGGGTGAGGTGTGTGCATGGGGATGTTCACAAGTATTCTATGGTGACCTTGGTGATCAAATTTCGGGGGGAAAAACATAGAATGGAGGCAGCGGTTAGTTCCCGCCTCACTCATCCGCTGATTTTGGGGACCGATTGGCCGGGCTTTAGAAATGTATTAGAGGGAGTTTGCATGGATGGGTCCTGCACTAAAATGAGGAGATGTGCGATGTGCGATGATTTTGCAGGGGAGGCGGAGCCGGGGCCGTCCTCGACCGCTTCAAGTCGGAATGACGAGGAAGGGGGCGGGGTTACCGCCCCTCCTCTCAGGGAATTCCCTGAGGGGGATTTCCCTTTGGAGCAGTCGAGGGACGAAACCCTTAAGCACGCCTTTGACCAAGTGAGAATAATCGATGGTCAACAACTCCGGCCGGGCATCGCCATTTCATACCCTTATTTTACCATTCTAAATGACCGGTTATATAGAGTGACGCAGGATGCTCAAATGTAACACAGCTGTTAATTCCACGGAGCCGCCTGGAAATGTTTTTTCAGGCGGCTCACTATAATCCCATGGCGGGTCACCTAGGAGAAAGGAAGACACTGCTCCATCTAATATCAATAGTTTCTATTGGCCGGGCATTGGCGGCGACGTCCGCAGGTGGTGTGCGGCGTGCCGCGAATGTCAGCTGGTTAACCCACCGGCCACCCCAAAAGCGCCATTGTGCCCCCTTCCACTGATCGAGGTCCCCTTTGAGAGAATTGGAATGGACCTCGTCGGGCCATTAGAACGGACCGCACGCGGACATCGCTTTGTATTAGTCCTAGTGGATTTTGCAACGCGATATCCGGAAGCAGTGCCTCTAAGCAACATCTCAGCACGTAGTGTTGCAGGGGCACTCTTCAAGATAATCTCCCGGGTGGGTATTCCGAAAGAAATCCTCACCGATCAGGGCACAACGTTTATGTCACGTACACTTTGCGAACTTTACGAACTGTTGGGCATTAAGTCGATTCGCACTAGCTTGTACCATCCGCAGACCGATGGCCTAGTGGAGCGATTTAATAAAATGCTCAAAAATATGATTCGTAAGTTCGTACACGAAGACGCTAGGAATTGGGATAAGTGGCTCGACCCCCTGTTATTCGCAGTACGAGAGGTGATAGAAGCGATCTATCTACAGGAGTCTGCAGTTGTATGTAAGTGTGTTTATTTCATTGTTTTTAACGTTGTTAGAGTGGTATTCAATGCTAGATCAGGTGCTGTTTGTTTACTGTCTTGAACGCGGGTCGCTTAAACGTGTGTTTGGTGTGTGTGCGCTATATTTGTGTTGACTTGTCCCATAGTATTCGCTGATAGAATTGTTAGACTTGTCAAATAATATTAATTGCTAGATTTGTTTTGACCTGTCACGTAGGATTCGTTGCTAGATTTGCTTAGACTTCGGGTTGGTTATCCAGTGTGTGTAAAACTATTGTCTTTTAGTGTCTGCAAACAGTGCTTCACTTGTTTTAGAGTATTATTTATTGCAAAAGTGCAGCATAATTTATTTGCGCTCTACAGAAGTTGCGTTTGTTCCCGCGCAACCCTGAGTTTCGGTTTCGGGTGAACATGTGACTAGCTTTGTTGTGCTAAGTAGCATTAAGGCGTGGATGCTTTTTTCCACTGAACGGCTCGTTAAAGTGTGTATTTATTGGACTTAATGCTGACGCGGAAGCAGTGGAAGTGGTGGCCCTCGTGTCAAGCCCTCCTCCTGCGAAGACCTACTTGGGTAAAGACCAGCGAGTCTACCTGTGTGAGTCCACCGAGCAAGGACACGGACAAGGCTCTACTCACCAAAGCACTTAATTATTTTTTTATTTTGATCTCTTTTCTTATTTTACTTATACATACATATATACTAACATGTCTAGTTCACTAATAACACATGCCTTCAAGCACATCCCTGTTATCTGTTGTAGACCTTTCACAAGATACAGATGCAAGACAAAACGCAACCCACTCAACCTGCGGCCGCTTTGCACTTCAACACCTGCTCCACTCTCGTTCTCAGTTGGACTCTGGAACTGCCAGTCTGCTGTGAACAAAGCTGCCTTCATCCCAGCTTTCACCACACTGTCCACCCTCAGCATCCTGGCACTGACGGAGACATGGATACATCCTGAGGATACAGCAACACCTGCTGCTCTCTCCAACAACTTCTCCTTCTCCCACACCCCTCGAAATACTAGTAGGGGTGGGGGAACAGGTTTGCTCATTCATAATAACTGGACTTTTTCACCACAGGCTTCACTATGTAACAATACATCTTTTGAAATCCATGCCATTACTGCTATGCAACCCACAAAATTACATGTCGCCCCTCAGGTCAGCTGACAAGCTTTCTTGAGGAATTGGATGTCCTGCTGTCCTCCATGCCAGAGGATGGCAGGCCACTTGTGGTTCTTGGCGATTTCAACATACACCAAGATAAGCCCCAGGCCATTGAACTGAATACTCTTCTAGCCTCATTTGACTTGGAAAGACTACACACCACAGCAACTCACAGGTCGGGCAACCAGCTGGACCTCATTTTTACACGTAACTGTACCACCTCTAATATTCTTGTTACACCTTTACATGTCTCTGATCACTACTTTGTTCAATTCAACATGACTCTCCCATCCATTGTAAAACCGACTCCACCTTTTGTTTCCTTTCGCCGTAACCTCCGTAACCTCCGTTCCCTCTCACCCTCTTGCCTTTCCACTGATGTCTCTGCCTCTCTTCCCACAATAAATGTATTTTCCATGCTTGATGTAAACACTGCCACAGACACATTTAGCTCTACTTTAACAACCTGTCTAGACAACATCTGTCCTCTCTCCTCTAGACCAGCACAGACTACACCACCCAGCCCCTGGCTGTCTGATGTCCTTTGTGAACATCGGACTGATCTCAGGGCAGCTGAAAGGAGATGGCGGAAATCTAAAGATCCAGCTGATCTAGGTAAATATCAGCTTCTGCATGCAACTTTTTCAAATAACGTTAAAACTGCAAAAACTTAATATTACCAGACCAAGATCAACAGCACCACAGACACTCGTAGCTTGTTTAGAACATTTAACACACTTCTCTGCTCTCCCCCTCCACCACCTGACACATCACTGACAGCAGACATTTTTTACTGATAACGTTACAGCCATCAGCAATACATTCACTGCACCACATCCTGTCAAACACCTGGCTCCTGTATGCAACTCTTCTTTCCCTATGTTCTCTCCTTTAACTGACACTGAGGTCTCTAAACTCCTCCTCTCCAACCACCCCACAACCTACCGGAACTTAGACACATAATTAACACATCCCTTCTTGCAGGCACTTTTCCCACTACATTTAAGCAGGCTAGAGTAACCCCACTGCTGAAAAAACCTGCACTTAACCCCACACAGATAGAACACTACAGACCAGTCTCTCTCATCCCATTCATGGCAAAAACACTTGAAAGGGCAGTTTTCAATCAGATCTCCACCTATCTCTCACAGAACAAGCTGCTGGATGACAATCAGTCAGGCTTCAAAAGTGGACACTCCACTGAGACTGCCCTGCTGTCTGTCACTGAGTCGCTGAGACAGGCGAAAGCTGAATCCAGATCATCCGTTCTGATTCTGCTGGACCTTTCTGCTGCCTTTGACACAGTCAACCATCAGATCCTACTCTTCACCCTCTCTAAACTGAGCATCACTGGAACTGTGCTTGACTGGTTCAACTCTTATCTCTCAGAAAGGTCCTTTTCGGTAGCCTGGAGAGGGGAAGTATCCAAGCCACACCAGTTACTTACTGGGGTACCTCAGGGATCAGTGCTTGGGCCACTTCTCTTCTCCATATACACAACATCACTGGGACCCATCATCCAGTCACATGGTTTATCTTACCACTGCTACGCTGATGACACGCAACTCTACTTGTCTTTCCAGCCCAATGACACCACAGTGACCGCTCGAATCGCTGCCTGTCTGGCAGACATCTCAGCCTGGATGAAGGAACACCACCTTCAACTCAACCCAGCCAAGACTGAGCTCCTTGTCTTTCCAGCCAACCCTGCTGTTGAACACAACATCACCGTGCAGCTGGGTCCAACTACAGTTTCACCTTCCAAAACGGTCAGAAATCTAGGGGTAACCATTGATGATGAGCTAAATTTCACTGACCACATTTCAAAACCTGCAAGAGCATGTAGATTTACACTCTACAATATCAGGAAGATAAGACCCTTCCTCTCTGTACATGCCACACAACTGCTCGTTCAGTCCCTTCTCATAACTAGACTGGACTACTGTAACGCTCTCATTGCAGGCCTTCCTGCATGTGCTATTAGACCTCTCCAAATGATCCAGAATGCAGCAGCACGTCTGGTCTTTAATGAACCTAAGAGAGCACATGTTACACCACTTTTTGTCTCTCTCCACTGGCTGCCGGTTCATGCATGTATTAAATTCAAGGCCCTGATGCTGGCATACAAAACAGTCACTGGGTCTGCTCCAGCATACCTAAAAACCTTTAAGCAGAGCTATGTTCCCACCAGAAGCGTGCGGTCGGCTAAGGAACGTCGCCTTGTCGTTCCAAAACAAAGAGGCACCAAAACACTTTCCCGGACTTTCAGTTTCATCATACCACGGTGGTGGAATGACCTTCCCAACTCAATCCGGGAAGGTAACTCACTCTCTATCTTCAAAAAACGGCTAAAAACACATCTTTTCCAAAAGCACTCAACCGGTCACTAAAAAAAAAAAGTTCACTGATGATAGTGAAACTTTGTAATATGGCACTTTTTGTACCACTGTCTCCCTAAGATGATTCGCTGATGTTTTTCATCTTTTGTAAGTCGCTTTGGATAAAAGCGTCTGCCAAATGAATAAATGTAAATGTAAATATAATCTTCAATGGTCACAGGGAAGTGGACAGGCTCAATGAGCACAGGGAACTGGACAGACTCGTCGACAGCCTCCGTGAACTGGACATGCTTGTCGACTGCCTCAGGGAACTGGACAGGCTCAGTGAGTACAGGGAACTGGAAGAATCATCGACAGCCTCTGGGAACTGCACAGGCTCATCGACAGCCTCAGGGAACTGGACGGACTTGTCGACAGCCTCAGGGAACTGGACAGGGTCAATGAGCACAGGGAAATGGACATGCTCGTTAACAGCATCAGGGAACTGAACAGGCTCGTTAACAGCATCAGGGAACTGAACAGGCTTGTCGACAGCCTTGGGGAACTGGACAGGCTTGTAGACAGCCTCAGGGAACTTGACGGGCTCATCGACAGTCTCGGGGAACTGGACAGACTCATCGACAGTCTCGGGGAACTGAACAGGCTCGTCAACAGTCTCTGGGAACTGGATGGGCTCGTCGACAGCCTCAGGGAACTGGACAGGCTCATTGATGGCCACCATGGTCGGGAGTGCTGGCAGCAACTGGGAAACGGCCTCCATGGGCAAGAGCACTGGCAGCGAGTGGGTAACGGCCTCTGTGGCCGGAAGCACTGGCAGCGGCAGGCGAGATGCCTACATGGCTGTGAGTGCAGTCAGCGAATGACGAGCATGGGCCCTTCTCCACCTCCTCCTCTTCCGAACGTCCAGGAGCACTGCTGCAGGAATGGCTTCCATGGAAAAGGACACTGGCACTGGGACGGTTGAGGCTTCAGGCATGGGCTCTGGGACGGTCGAGGCTTCAGACGCTAGCTCTGGGACAGTCGAGGCTTCAGGCTCTGGCTCTGGAACAGACAGAGGTTTTAACTAGCTCTGGGATGGCAAAGGCTTCGGGAACTGGCTCGTTGACCTTGGCAGGCGTGGGCACTGGCTCGTTGACTGTGGCATGCGTGGACGCTGGCTTGTTGACCATGTCAGACGTGGGTGCTGCCAGCGGCATGGGAGTACTGCCATACCCAACAGTGTATGGTGATAATGTGAGTCTCAAACATAGTCAGTGAAGTCAACTTCAAGGAAAGTTCACACCTGTGGTTCACATCTGCTGTTCACATAAGAATCCAAAATCAAAACTAAAGTTCCCCACATATGTGACAGAGAGACACTTACAGTAATTTCCACTTTTACTATATTATATGTTACTGTTTATTAAAATAATGGTAATGTTTTAAAATAAAGTGTCTGTCTTTTCTGACACGTTGAAAGAAGAATGAGATCAGAAAAAGGCAGATTCGAACTTAGGTTGCTCGCAATAAAAGTCCAATTCAAATGCTTTACACTTAATCCCACTTATCTGACTGAACATTTAGACTTTTCCATAGTTTTGTCTGGTTCCATCTGACTTGGAGTGCAAATAGCCAGAATGTGTGATGAGGTTTCACAGATTAGTCAACAAGTCAACTATAACTAATGTAGTCGACACTGTCAGCTTGACGTTGACTAGATGTTTTACATGTAATTTAAAAATCCATCTATGGGAAATACAGCGGGTGCTGGATTTCTAATTTATATTAAAGAGAAAAGCTCTACCTGATTTGTTAGGGTTAGGTTCAGGGGTTGGGTTATAGTTTTTTCGGACCAATCAGGTAGCGCTCTCTTGATGAATAAATTGTACAATCGGTTATTGAATACTTTTGAATATAAATGACTCTTTGCCTGCCATATTTCTTTTCAGAAATCTGAACACTCGTGTCTGCCAGTAATCATCTGAACGAGGGGCTGCAAGAAGAGTGGGGACCACCTCCAGATACAGGTAGTCCAGACTAATATGTTCAGGCACATATTAGTCTGTAAACTTTTAGCCACATTACAGCTCAATGGATGCTGCCTATTGTAGCACTTTTGTAATAAATAGCTGTTCATGAGGAGATAACATAATGGTTAATTTGTATCCCATCCAATCCATTCACATACAAAACAATGTGAATGGATCGTCAAAAGAACGTTGCTCATCATTTTCATCTCAGGTGTCAAACTAGAACCTCTCTACCAAGGGGGAGCCTTCAAGGTTATCAAAACAAAGCGTAATGTGGTGATACACTGACGAGGAGACCCGAGGCTGTTCTTTTTGAATGGATGTTAATGGTGGAGATACATCAGTGTGCTGAATAAACTGCTTTTGTGTGGACACAGCTAATCACTTAATGAATTGACCACCTGTCCACTTATGTTCAACATGTTTTATACAACATTTTGTAGTGTACTTTTTGGAGTGAACTATGTGTGAAGTTTACTATGATAAAATTGCTGTTTTATAGGAGTAGTCTCTGACAATTTTTAGGGTTAGGGTTAGGGTTAGGGTTAGGGTTAACCCTACATAAACTGACAGGTGGGTGTCAGTTTATGTCTCTCCTCATTCATTTGTATTGTGTCCGCA
This sequence comes from Xyrauchen texanus, assembly GCF_025860055.1. Classification (NCBI taxonomy): domain Eukaryota; kingdom Metazoa; phylum Chordata; class Actinopteri; order Cypriniformes; family Catostomidae; genus Xyrauchen; species Xyrauchen texanus. Next base: position 1,143,223 of record NC_068320.1, read on the forward strand.
AATGGTGACTTATTGTCGAAACATGCTAGCTGATCATTGCACTCGCTCCTATGCTAAACTCACAGAGGTTTTTATCAAATAATCTCTGGTCAAACTACTACAAGTGGCACCCCCTAGCTGGCTATATAATGCCTGATGGCTTGTAGCTACATTCCTTTTTATTTTTATTATTCCATTTAACATTAACCCATAACATTGTAGTGAATGTACATCTATACATTGTTGTAAACTGTAAAATGTAATGGGTGGACCAGCAGATTTTCTTTTTTATGGGGGTAATGTCAACTACCATGATATTGTACCACTTAGTGGTTTAGAGCATCAAGTGCATAGAGTATTTACCATGGCAGTTCAGAATCAGAATCAGAATCAGAATCAGCTTTATTGCCAAGTATGCTTACACATACAAGGAATTTGTCTTGGTGACAGGAGCTTCCAGTCAACAACAATACAAACAATACCAAAAACAGCTGCAAGACATAGGTAATTAAAAACAAAAAAGAACACAAATTAAATAATTATACATATACGTACATACACTCACCTTCATACATACCCACATACACACACGTAGTGCAAATCTAATACAGTCTGTTATATAAAGAACAAAAACCTGTATATTATGTACAGAGCAATGTAAGTAATGGCAGAAGTGGATATGTTGGATAATATAAATTAAAATTAAAATTAAACTGTTTAGGCCATTCTTGAATGGTAATATATGTAACTACACTAATGACAGACATACAAAAGAAAAAATAATGGCAATAATGACAGAGAGCACACCATTTGACAAATTAAGGGAAAAGCAATCAATAAAAATTCTTATTTAGTCAGAAAACCAGTTAAGTAAATGTAAATAATGAATGTTCTGTTCATAGTCTGTGATCCAACATAAAAACATCCAATTAAACGAGGCTGGACATTTTTTGGTAATGGATGATTGCATGAACCCACCTCTTTACCGTCATGTCCTGGATCACATAGAATCTCTGGGAATGGAGCGGTGGAGCATTCCTGAACTGTGTACTCCACAAAACTTGTGGAAACAGGGGAACTCTAAAAAAACAAAGGAACAAGATTCAGTATATCAGCCTCATTTTATTAATATAATAAAAGTAATAATAATTATTTTATTAATATAAACCCATCCAATTATATATAAAATAATTTACCCATATATTTGATCCCTTTGTTTTTACCTTTGTGGATGACTAAAAAACGTATCTTCTGCAAGTTTGACTACGTAGACTGTGTTTGACCACCATTTCTGCTGCTGGCTTTTGTCACAAGGCTAGCCAATAAAACTCAGGGTTACAGGACTGGTTTTGAGTTGACAATACCAAACCAATCCAACACAGTTTAAATGCTACAACAATGTTCTATACCTTCTCTGTCAACTCAGAGTCTGATCCCGAGTTCATGATTAGTTAATGAGCATTTGCACATGAATAAGTAACGTTTGGCACTAGCAGCTAATCACATGAAATATGGAGAAAGAGAGTGCGCAATTTACTTTTACATTTACACTGCAAGAAGAAACACCAATGCTGCCGCAAGAGCATAAGAGGACTGCTGGAAACAAATCTGAATGCAATACAAATATAAAAACATTGACAAATAAATGCAGCTGATAAATTAAATGAAAGTGAATTTATATAGATCCAAAAAGAGCACATACAGGTATATTCATTTTAAAGTTTTAATTCTTTAAATATACAGTACTGTGCAAAAGTCTTAAGACATAAGATAAGATAAGATAAGATAAGATAAGATAAGATAAGATAAGATAAGATAAGATAAGATAAAACAAGTTTCACAAAAGCATTTGTCTTAAGATAGTTATTTATATCTTCAGCTTTAGTGTGTCAATAGGAAATATAAATGTTAGACTCTCAAACATTACTTTAGCAAATAGAAGAACAGGGAGCCCTGCAACAGATGGCATGGCCCCCACAAAGCCCTCCACTGAACATCATGTCAGTCTGAGATTACATAAAGAGACTGAAGCAATTGAGACATCCTATCTGCCAACAACCAAGAACTGTGCCCAGGTGTACCTAGGAGAATTGGTGCTGTTTTAAAGGCACAGGTGGTCACACCAAATATTGATTTAGCTTTTTTATGTTTACTGGACTTTTTATGACATTTAGTGATAAATGAAAAATAATTATGTAATTATTTTTGAAGACATACTCACTATGCAACATTTTCAAAAGTACCTAAAATGTTTGCACAGTACAGTATATGATTTTATATATATATAATATGTAATTTATTAACTTAGAAATTACTATGCATTTTAATACTTAAAAGGTGAGAATTTGGAACATGATAATATGGTAAGCAATAATAAAACCAATTTGCTCTTTTTTCTAGCAACATGGCAAGCAATGAAGATGTACAGGTTTAGGTGCCCCAATGAGTTTTTATTGAAATTGCAGTAAGATTATGTTAATCTCTCATCCATGAAAGAAGGGGTTCGGGAAGCATTCACCCCTTTCCAAATGTTTCATGATGGTGCCTCAGATGGCTGCTTGTTTGTTTGTCATGTTTTTTGTCACTCTTTCTTGATCAGTTTCACCAGAATTGAACTGCTGAGCATTCCTGAATTATTTTACTAGTGTTTGATTATTCAGACTTTTTATTAGACATCTTAGATGGAGGTGCCTCGGTGCTCTACAAGCAGTCCAAAAGATGCACATGAGGGAAGCAAACCGGCATGCTTGTGAAGCGTTGTCAGTGTGGATTTAGCAGAGTGTTCATCTGTCAAATGTCTGTTCCCTCACCTACAAAATGGACAAACTTCTTCTACTCACTAAAACAAATAAGGACTTTTCTAACTCTGATGCTCTGTGTTTCATGGAAACCTGGCTAAATGGAGCCATCCCAGACAGCCAATTTCATCTGCTGTGCTTCCAGCTGTTCAGAGCGGATTGCGTTGCGGGATCATCAACCAAAATATTTATAATTTTGTATTTTTATTTTATATGAGTGAGTGGTTAAGTGCTCATGGAAAAGATGCGTTTTAGTCATTTTTTTGAAGACAGAGATCTAGTCTGCTTCACGGATGAAGTTGGTAAGGTCATTCCACCAATGTGTTACAGTGAAACCGAATGTCCAGGAAAGTGGTTTGGTAACTCTTTTGTGTTATCAGAGTTACAAATGACTTGCTCTTATCATCTGATCGCGGCTGCATTTCTCTTCTAGTGCTTTTAGATCTTAGTGCTGCATTCGACACGATAGATCACAACATTCTCTTGAATAGGCTGGAGAATTATGTTGGAATTTGTGGAGTGGCATTAGCATGGTTTAGGTCATATTTAGCAGACCGCTACCACTTTGTCTATTTAAATGAGGAATTGTCAAACCAAACAAAAGTAAAGTATGGAGTGCCACAGGGATCAGTTTTAGGGCCTCTGCTTTTCTCCATGTATATGCTTCCCCTGGGAGATATTATCAGGAATCGTGGAATACGTTTCCACTGCTATGCTGATGATACACAACTTTATATTTCTTCAAAACCTGATGAGATTTCACAATTCTCAAAATTAGCAGAGTGTATCAATGAAATAAAAGATTGGATGGCCAGAAATTTCCTTCTACTCAATTCTGACAAAACAGAGGTTTTAATTATTGGACCAAAAAACTCTAAAAATAAGCCACTAAAATATAATTTGACTCTAGATGGATGTACTGTTACATCATCTTCAACAGCAAAGAACTTAGGTGTTATATTTGATACCAATCTGTCCTTTGAAAATCAAATTACAAATGTTTGTAGAACAGCATTCTTCCACCTAAGAAATATTGCTAAATTAAGGCATATGCTCTCAGTTGCTGATGCCGAAAAACTAATTCATGCGTTCATGACCTCAAGACTAGATTATTGTAATGCATTACTGGGAGGATGTCCAGCAAGATCAATAAATAAACTTCAATTGGTTCAAAATGCAGCAGCCAGAGTGCTGACGAGAACCAAGAAATATGATCATATTAGCCCCATTTTATCATCGTTACATTGGCTACCTGTTAAATTCCGTATTGATTTTAAAATTCTGTTAACTACGTACAAAGCTTTGAATGGTCTAGCTCCAGCAGTACTTAAGTGATCTTCTAACACGCTATATTCCAACACGTTCATTAAGATCGCAAAAGTCTGGCCTATTAATAGTTCCTAGAATATCAAAATCCACTAAAGGAGGAAGATCCTTTTCATATTTGGCTCCTAAACTATGGAATAGTCTCCCAAACACTGTTCGAGATGCAGACACACTCTCTCAGTTTAAGTCTAGACTAAAGACTCATCTATTTAGCCAGGCATACACCTAATTTATCCCACAATTAGGCTGCTTTAGTTGGGTCTGCCGGAACCAGAAACCAGAAACATTGAGCATGATCTCTAACTCTGCAATAAATTCAATGGCATCTACGCTTACATCTTTTTATTTGTTTCCCTGTCTCAACCTCGGGACTCCTATCCTGAGGTCACTAGAACCGGCTGGATCCAGCACCATTCCTGCTTCATGTTGGACTCCACTGCTTCATGTTGCTGAATGATGATGACTAAATGCAGCCGGTGCCAGCCAAACATCACTTCAATCTATTATGACGGACTTCAGAGGATGAAATTATGCCAACTCCAACCTGCATCACCTCGGTCTATTTATGGACTACGATCCTGAAATGAAATGCTTAGACTAACAATTGCCAGCAAAAGCCTTCATCAGCCAATTAACAAGGACAATTGCATCTATGTGAACTTCTGCAATTAATCAAGATGGACTTCAAAGACTTTGGTCATTAATCTTACAGTTCAAACACAATCTATGTTTAATCAATGACCCTTATCACTTAGTTTAATAATTTTAAACCATGATTTTACCTATACATAATTAATATTTACATTACATTCATAATGTTAGCCAGAGGGGAACTGGCCCCCACAGTGAGTCCGGTTTCTCCCAAGGTTATTTTTCTCCATTAATCCACATCTTATGGAGTTTTGTGTTCCTTGCCACAGTCGCCTACAGCTTGCTCACTGGGGTTATTAATACAATTATCATTTAATTATTTATAAACATTATTAAAATTCGTATTTTATCTAAATTACACAATGATGATTAATCGACTTTATAGACATTACAGTTCTTATCGTCTGTTAATGCTAATATTCTGTAAAGCTGCTTTGAAACTATGTGTGTTGTGAAAGGCGCTATACAAATAAAATTGACTTGACTTGACTTGACTTGGTACAACAAGGCACCGCTCATTAGCCGACCGCAGGCTTCTGGTGGGAATGTACCTCCGCAGAAATTATTTTAGGTATGCAGGGGTCTAACTGCACATGCAGGGAGGCCTGCAATGAGAGTGTTAAAATAGTCCAGTCTAGTTATGACAAGTGACTGAAAAATACGTTCCTCAGAGAGGAAGGTTCTTATTTGCCTGATATTGTAGAGTTTAAATCTACATGATCGTGCTGTCTTTGTTATGTGTTCTGTGAAACTGAGTTGGAATTGAGGCATTACTGTAGTTGAACCCAGCTGCATAATGATGTTGTGTTCAACAGCAGGGTTGGCTGGAAAGATGAGGACCTCAGTCTTCTCCGGGTTAAGTTACAGGTTGTGTTCCTTCATCCAGGCTGCTAAACAGGCAAAGATTCAAGCACTCACCATGGTTTCATTGGGATGGAAACACAAGTAGAGCTGTGTGTCATCGGCGTAGCAGTGGTAAGAGAAACCATATGCCTGAATGATGTGTCCAAGTGATGTTGTGTGTATATAGAGAAGAGAAGTGGCCCAAGCACTGAGCTCTGAGGTACCCCAGTAGGTAGCCGATGTGACTTGGACACATCACCTCTCCTGGCTACCTTAAAGGACCTACCTGAGAGATAGGAATTAAACCAGTCAAACACAGTTCCTGTGATGCCCAGAGTAGCGAGGGTGAAGAGTAGGATCTGATGATTGACTGTGTCAAAGGCTGCAGAAAGGTCCAGTATAATCAGGACGGATGGTCTGGATCCAGCTCTTGCCTGTCTCAGTGACTCAGTGAAAGACAGCAGAGCAGTCTTGTTGGAGTGTTCATTTTTGAAGCCTGACTGAATGTCATCCAGCAGCTTGTTCTGCGAGAGATCTGATTTAAAACCACCCTTTCAAGTGTTTTCACCATGAATGGGATGAGAGAGACTGGTCTGCATTGTTCTACTTGTGTGGGGTTAAGTGCAGGTTTTTTAAGCAGCGGGGTTACTCAAGGCTGCTTAAATGTTGTGGGAAAAATGCCTATAAGTAGAGATATGTTAATTATGTGTGTGAGTGCAGGTAGGATGGATGGATGGAGAGATGGCTTGAAGAAGGTGGGAAGGAATTGGGTCAAGGGAACAAGTGGTGGGGTCAGTCAGTCAGAGGAGAGATCATAGAGAGAGAAGAGCTGCATACAGGAGGTGGGTGTTTGAGAGAGTGAGCAAAACTAAGGGTCGCGTGAAGTGACAAATGCACGAACAAACGCAACTTCAGTAGGCTACACAGCAAAAAAACAAAGCTAAACTTTAGCAATGAATAATACTCTAAAACAAGACACACTGAAAATAACACTAGTTTGATTTACAATAAACAAACAACTAAAATTAGCAGTGAATACCCTAGGACATGTCAAAAACAATGTTGCACACACACACGTTTAAGCAATGTGAGTGCAACAAAGTACAACATAGTAAACAAACAGCACAAGTCTAACAATGAATACTATTCTAAAACAAAGTAAAACAATAAAATGAACACACAGTAACACAACAGCAGACTCCTGTAGATTGTTTGCTTCCCATGAAATGTCTATGGATCCTGCAGTTTAAATATCTTACCTGGCGCTGGACATGCCTTAATGCTGCTTAGCACAACAAAGCTAATCACGAGGGTAACCGAAACATCTAGGTTACGGATGTAACCTCCATTCCCTGATGGAGGGAACGAGACGTTGCGACAGAGCAGCGAAACTAGGGGTCTCTCTTGAGCGCCGAATATGCCTCTGATCTATGAAAAAATGCCAATGAGAAGTTGGCAGACAGTATTTACATACCCCGCCCCTGGACATACGGGTATAAAGGCAAGGAAATACTATGAGTTCATTACAGTGACTACTGTAAGGCATGTACCGGACACAGCAACTGTGGCTGGGTCTGCCTCCTCCGGGGACAGCGCTTGCAGGTTCACTACCTGGTCTCTAAAGGGCATGGTAGGAACCTTGGGCATGTAGCCCGGTCGCGGTCTTAGGATCACATATGTGTCTGCCGGACCGAACTCCAGGCAGTCCAGGAACTCGCTGACAGAGATGGAGGCGAGCGCGATCATCAGGGCCATCTTTAGGGAGAGGGGAGGACTTTGCATGCCGAAGGGGAGGACTTTGTACTGATACGCCTGGCTGTCGAACGTGAACCGTAGGAAGGGTCGGTGTCGAGGCAGAATTGAGACTTGAAAGTACACGTCCTTCAGGTCTACCGCTGCAAACCAATCTAGATTCCGGACGCAAGTTAAGATGTGTTTTTGCGTGAGTGTTTTTTGAATGGGAGTTTGTGCAAAGCCTGGTTGAAAACTCGCAAGTCCAAGATCAGTCGTAAGCTGCCGCCTTTCTTGGGTATGATGAAGTAAGGGCTGTAGAAACCCTTCTTCATCTCAGTTGGAGGAACAGGCTCTATCGCGTCTTTGAGTTAGAGAGTAGCGATTTCCACGCGCACTAACCCTAACGCCAGCTGTGTATTTGCTCTTTTAGAGGAAAATACTCTTTCAGAGAAAATCACTCTTTTACGATAAACTCTTTTAGTTTTGCGCTGTTGAAGCGCCCAGGGGCAAACTGCACTGCCGTGCAGAGAAGGAAAAAGCTACTGAAGTGCGCCATAGATCCAACAGCAGGCAAGCGTCAGAGGAACAGGAACGGGTGTGTAACTCGCAGCTGACTGCATACACGAACATCGGCTCCGAAGAAAATTTCTGAATGAACTCAACGTATTTCTCCGCTTTTATACTCGTATGTCCGGGGGCGGGGTATGCAAATACTGTCTGCCTAATTCTCATTGGCCTTTTTTCGTAGATCAGAGGCATATTCAGCACTCAAGAGAGACCCCTAGTGTAGCTTCTTCGACACAACGTCGAGATATCTGAGATGTTACTGGGGTCTCAAAACAAAGTCAGCAAAATTGGAAGGGGCTCCATAAGACCTTTGTGTCCCACCCCTATGGAGGACCAGGTGGTTTAATCAAATCCTTTTGGACTTGGTGGGAGAGATTGATTGACTCTAATTCTTAGTCAGAAATCAGTAACCGGGAATGTGCTTCCTAAAGAAAAGTCTGAAAATCTTTTTTTTAACTGTATATTAGGATCTTATGGAAGAACTCTTTAGTAAGATTTAATTTGTAATGTATATGGGTTTTGTATTTTTTCAGAAACATTTCAATTTAAGAGTTCAGAATTTTTTAAATGACAAATTTTAGTGACAAAAATATCACTAGTTCTATAAAAGCAAAGGCGTTTGTTCAAAAGGCTTACTGTATGTGGACACAGTTCCTGGCTGGTAAGATTAAAGATCACGCTGTCCTTTGGTGAGTTCCCCTCTTCCGACTGTAATGCTCCTCTTCTTGACAACCAGTCTACCACAGTTGGTCCTCTTTGACACAGTGGGTAATTTTCATGATGTCTTTGAGTGGTTGTATTTGTCGCTTGACTGATCTGCTATAAAATCACCATCACTGTCTTCACTATATGCTGAAATATGGAGGACCTCATCTTCAACACAGACCTTATACAATGGCTTTAAGGTACTATTGCGGTAAAGTCAAGGATACAGTGTGAGACAAAATATTATTAAAGAAAGAGGCCTTTAGCTCCATGGGGCATGAATTGATGAGATGGGTCTTGCTTGCTTTGTCTAAGAAATTGTATTTGTCATTTGTATTCTGTAAAGTCTATGATATTTCAGTTTTGTTACTGTAAGTATTTTTTTCTATCAAGCTCAGCCAATTATGTGTCTTTAAAAGGTCATGAAACCCCCTGTTTCAGCACAGTTGAGTTCTCACCAGAAATTCAAAAAATGCTAGGGAGAGTTGTGTAGTATTATACATGCAGAAGAATGGAAACTACATGATTTGAATCTAGGAAAACCCCAACATAGTTAATCCTGGAATTCTTCAACATCATAAATTAATGGACCAAGCATCAAGAATCCTACTGAAGGCCTGACTTTGGACACTAAAATGGTCAAGACATTCTAAACACCATGATTCAAAGCAAAAAGGGTCATTGGTCAGAAATGCCCCTCAGCATGACCTTCTGAACTTCCGCAGTGAGTTAAAGCAGACTTTTCTTTGAAAGGTTTCCAAAAGACCATCAGATTTGCACTCGAATGCTAACACATTTCATCTTAATCCAGGAACATTCTACACAAAGTCTTTACTTTGCCGATTTAACCTTCTAAAATATACAGAATGCATTTAAATCCATGATTTATACAATACCTAGTCTTGCTAGGTAATTCTGACAATTGCTTTGAAAGGTGTTAACTTTTATAGCTGACAAATGAATGATTATAGCCTGATATACCCCTTTAAAATGCGTGTAATGTTTTATCAATTTTGTATAACCAGTTAATTAACCAGTATGATTTGTAACCAGGGATTGTCCGTTTTTGTTACCTACACGTATAATATCCATGAAAGAATGTCATGTTTAGTATGTAAACGTTCACTGGAGTATGCAGAGAAAGCTGATGACAACGAATGTCATGCCTCTTGTACCATTTGCGAGATATAAAGTTAATGATGAAACATTTTGAGCGGGATTTTTGTAAAAGAATCTGAAACAAAGGACCATAAAATCAGCTGTCAGAAAAGACAGCCCAGTTGACCATGTGACCCTGAAAAGTTACTTCTGTTTGGCGCAGGACACCTTTGGGGATGCGGCCAATTTCAGTTCAAATGTTTCCAAACAGGAAGAACGTCCGGTCTTTGTCCCTTTTCTCTCATCTTCTCCGGCTCTTCTGACTGCTCAGACTTTGCTCTGACTCTTCCCTCGTGGTCTTCTCTGAATCTTTTTGGAACCAGAATCATGCCATGAGAGGTCCAAGGAAGCTCAGGACTCAAAGTCCCGAGGAAGCCTCTCACTCTCTATGGTCCATGAGAAGGCCTTGCTTCAAAGCCAACCTAATCATTCATTCAGACAATAACTATCTGATTTTACAGAGGTCCAAAACATAGACAGAACGAACTTTCGAGCAAGAACCAAGCAACACAAATAATGCAAGGAAACACAAAGACACGCAAGTACATCTCCAATATCGTGCTCAAAGTGCTGGTGTATTAGTTAAATACTTTGGGTAATCTGATAGCAAATCGATGTAGACTCAAATAAAGATACATGTTTTAAGGCATTGTCAACAGACTCCATAAATTCATTTTCACTGTATTGATAATTTATTTCACATTCTGCCACTACTCACCAACCTGTCTCATGTATATATGTGTTAGATTAGATTTATGTATTCAAAGATGAATGTGGTATATTTTGATAAATAATCTCATCCCTTCAAATCTGTACGTAAATACGTGTGATATTATTTTCAATAAACCGTGAGAATAATATTACTCCAATTAGTGAATGAATCATAATTCACTTATTAAAGCTAATTCCTTACAGTAGAAATTGTGAGCGGATACAACAAGACATTGTATTATGATTTTAATGGTGGAGAATTTTATTTAATCTAGTTATTTGTCATTGTAAAACAGTTAAAGGATGGGCAAGGAAGAGGCGAGAACCGGCTTGTCAATATAAATAATAATTTAATGAAAACTCAAAAACACATAAACAAACACACATGACGGACATGCCCGTAATTCTCTCTCTCTCGAACAATCGTCACCGGCCGCCTTTATCCCTCGCGCGCCTCATCAGGCTGATTGGGGACCGGGCGCGCGATATTCCGACCCGGCCCCGCCCCCTCCGCTCCACATTCCTCCCGGCGTTATCTCAGGCCGGGTGCCACCGGCATGACGTACACCCCCATCCCTGGGGCGGGGTGTATCTCGCGTCCCGCGTGGTCATCCCCGCCTTCCTCGCCCTGGGAGGAGACAGGAGGGGAAAAACAACAACAAAATAGGCGAGGGAAAAGGCCAACACGGTGCGAAAGGGAGAGAGAGAGGAGAGAGAGAAAAAGCTCACTCACTGGTTCTCTGATGTACCGTCGCATGGTCCTCGAACACTCCTCCACACTGAGGCGGACGACAGCCGCTCCACCCCCGGGCGAACCGGAGTGAAACTGTCGACCCCCAGTGGGCAGAACACGCCTCCGCTTTTCTGGCGGCAAATGGGGACACTCCTCCACCCCTGGCAGCGGCTCTACCGCTCCGGGCGGTCGGAGAGTTTCTTCCCTCCTCCCCTCGCGGACGGCGGTCTTCCCTCGACCCCTCCGCATCTCTGGGGACGGCAGGGCACTCCTCCGCCCCCGGCAGCGGCTCCCTCGCTCCAGGCGGTCGGGGTATCCAGTCCCCACTTGCCCCACGGACGACGGCCGTACCCCGCATCCGGGCGGTCGGGCTACTCCGTCACCCGGCAGATAGCAGCGGCGCTCCCCTGGGTGGACGGCAGTGTCGAGGACTCTGCGACGGCCATCCCTCCTCCTTCCCGGCTTTCGGCACCAATGTAAAACAGTTAAAGGATGGGCAAGGAGGAGGCGAGAACCGGCTTTTCAATATAAATAATAATTTAATTAAAACTTAAAAACACATAAACAAACACACATGACGGACATGCCCGTAATTCTCTCTCTCTCGAACAATCGTCACCGGCCGCCTTTATCCCTCGCGCGCCTCAACAGGCCGATTGGGGACCGGGCGCGCGATATTCCGACCCGGCCCCGCCCCCCTCCGCTCCACAGTCATTTATCTAATTTATAATGGTTGTCGAACGTGACTGATTCCATTATAAATTGCCTTACATAGTAATGTAGAATCAGGACAGTTTAATTTTGTTCATATCTCACATATTTCGAGACCCTAAATTCCCTTACATATAATAATGTGAGAATGAGGACACCTTAACATTTCCCTTCTAAATGTAGCATGCCAAATATCCTACAGTTGGCATGGTCTGCAGCAGGGTAGAGGGGGATAGGGGGATTAAACACAACAAGTTAACAGCAAAGATTTTCACAATTGCTTGTATTAAAATGCACAAATAAATTATATATTGTTTTGTAAAAATTACACAGAAACACACTGGTTATATTATATTTGTAATTCAATGTGCAAATAAATATCAAGCCAATGTACTCTATACTGAAAATATGTGAAAGTTCCCCTTCTGTCACTCACTCGACAGTGTGTCAAATGAAGTCACACAAGGGGTGTTCCTTGGGAGCCTCATGTACCTCTGAACTTCAGAAAAGGCCAATGAGAAATTGGCAGACAGAATTTGAATTTCCCGTCCCCGGACATATGGGTATAAAGTGAAGCGGGCATGTGTCTGTCAGTCAGATTTTTTCTTCTGAGCCAAGAGGTTGTGCATCAGTAAGCTGAATCTCACTACTGTTCCACTCACCTCTGTGGCAGAGCACTGCTGTTGGATCTATGGCGCGTTTCCAGCGGCGTTGTCTCTCTGCACGCTGTGCAGTCCACACCCATGCCCTAACTGCCCCAGCACGGTCCGCGCCCCATCTGCCCACCGAGGGCATCCCCCTGCATCCAAGCAACAGGCAGCTCCACCTCAACCGGGGCCCAGCTCTCAGCCCCAGCGATGAGCACCTCACAGTCGGCGCACAGAAGGCTCCTATGCACTCCTGAGATGGAAGACCCAGGGAGTCAGACGTTTGCTCTGGAGCTGGTACCAAGTCCACTCCATTTCCTGGGGGAGGGCCGGCAAGAAAACCTTAGATAAAAGAGTGATTTCCCCACTTCCTGGGTCATCTAGCCGGCGTGTGCCATTCTCATGGTGCCCCAGCTCCAAAATCTACAGTCCCGGCTTCCTGGACGCAGTCACCTCGCCTCGGGACCCGTGACTGCTCAGCCCCATGATGGTAGCGTACATAAATCGGCAAGGCAGCGTGCATTCCTCCTTTGGAGTCAGCAGTGATTGCGCACCACTCATATCCCTGGCAACTGCAACACGACGGCGGACGAGTTTTCTCGACAAGTTTTGCCCAGTGGAGATTGGAGGCTCCACCCCCAGGTGGTCCAGCTGATTTGGGGCCGATTCGGCATGGCACAGGTAGAACTCTGTGATCAACCAAGACAGAGCTCCCTCCACCAGGCAACTTTATGCCCTGACTCTATGTTGCTTGTTCGCAAATTGGTGTTCTTCCCGATCTGAAGATCCACAGAGATGTGTAGTTCGGTCAGTGCTCTCGTTCCTGCAATATAGGCTGGAGGGGAGGCTGTTCCCCTCCACCATAAGGTGCATGTAGCAGCTATGGTGGCCCACCACGACGCAGTGGACGGCAAGTCCTTGGGTAAGCACAACTTGATTATCAGGTCCCTTATAGGCGCTGGAGGCTGAATCCTCCCCGGCAAAGCCTGTTCCCCTCCTGGGATCTCCCAGTGGTCCTATCGGCCCTTCGAGCCGCTTGACAGTTGAGCTCAATGCCCTCTCTTTGAAGACAGCCCTCCTGATAGTGCTAGCTTCCATCAAGAGGGTTAGGAGCAAGTTTTCTGTCAGTGACACTTGCCTGGAGTTCGGTCTGGCACATTCTCACATTATCCTGAGACCGCAACCGGGCTACGTAACTGTAAAACAGTTAAACGATGGGCAAGGAGGAGGCGAGAACCGGCTTGACAATATAAATCATAGTTTAATGGAAAACTTAAAAGACAACACAAACACACATGACGGACATGTCCGCTAACAATCTCTCTCTCCCGCACGGCCCTCTGCAGTCGACCTTTAAACCTCACGGAGGCATAATTAGCCTAATACGGGACCGGGTGTGTAGGATCACGACCCGGCCCTGCCCTCCGCCCTGCCACAGTAACCAAGGTTCCTACGACCCCCTTCAGGTACCATGTCATGAACCTGCAAGCAAGCTGCCCCAGGAGGAGGCAGACCCAGACTTCTCATTGCTGTGTCCAGTACGTGCTTTGCGTATCTATTTGGACTGCACGAATAGCTCTAGATGTTCTGAGCAGCTCTTTGTCTGCTTCGGCGGGGGGTGGAAAGGGAACGCTGTCTCCAAAATGAGGCTGCCCACTGGGTCATCGATGCCATTTTCTTGGCCTTGCCATTTCCTCAGGCCGTGCCCACCCCCTTGCGGGTTCGAGCACACTCGACAAGAAGTATGGCATCCTCGTGGGCACTGGCCAAAGGCACCTCCCTAGCAGATATCTGCAGAGCAGCGGGCTGGGTAACACCCAATACCTTTGTGAGATTTTACAATCTCAGGGTTGAGTTGGTCTCGACCCATGTTTTGTCAGGTCCGAGCCGGTAGAACTCGGTAATGCGGAACAACCGACGGGGTGGACATGCAAATTCTGTCTGTCAATTTCTCATTGGCTTTGTGCGAGGCTCCCAAGGAAGACCCCTTGTGTCACTTCATTCGACACAACATCTCGTTCCCTCCCTCAGGGAAGGGAGGATACATTTTTAGACTTATTCCAAGACATTGATTCACAAATATGTGTTTAGACTGAACTGTGTTATGTGGGTCGGCGTTACGATGTGGGCAGAGTGTGTGCCGCATAGCCAGTGCACCAAGCCAGCATGTAACCTCCCCTGATGCAGGAGTGAGTGTCGTGCAACCCAACTGGGTACCAGTCGACTACCCAAGAATAGGGACAGGCTTTTCCTAGTTGTGCCTTTTCTTCCCCTTTCTTTTCTCCCCAGAAAAGAGGGAATTCACAAACTGACTGGAACGCCAGTGTCCACATCGGGGGTGGGGGGTGTCACTCCCCAGGGGGAAGACACCGCAGAGACCACACCCCACCCGGGGGGGGTATTAAGTGGAAATATGTCACATGGTCTTGCAGAGACTAGTCTAAGTATGCCATGTGGAGAAGTCCTGTAGAAGGTCCTGCCCAACTTGGGGGGAGGAAGCTCTACAAACATGGAACCCGGGGCAGAGGGGCCTCTGCCTAAGAAAGATGACGTTTGCCAACAGGGATACATATTTCAGTGGAAAATACATCACAAGGGGTTGCCTACAGGGAGCATCTATCCCAGAACGGGGCTTAGATAGCACCAGCTCAACCTGGAGATTGTAGAATCTCACAAATTTGTTAGGTGTAGCCCAGCCCACTGCTCTGCAAATGTGAGACAGAGAGGTGCCACTGGTCAGAGCCCAAGAGTCCATCATTTCAATGTCCACCTGTGACTGGGCAACCACGCCCAAAGGGGAAGCACAGTGGAGGTTTCTGAGTCAGACTGGACGGCGCTCTCTGATGCTGACCAAATAAGAGGTCGTACTCACCCTGGAATGAGCTGGCACCATCATCCGTGTGCCCAAGCGGAGAAAAACGAGCGTGGCAGGGCATGGGAGGTCCGCAGGGATTTAACCGGCAGAGGTGGTCCCATTGTGGTCCCCAAATCGCTCCCAGTACTCACAATGCCGGCCTCATACCTGTAGGTGGAAGGACCGAGGCAGGGAGCGGTTGGGATGGCTTGCTCTCTTACGAAAGCGAGCCACAACCACAACGTTGCCATGGTCATGGCCTCGCAATGAGGACATGACGCGTCCACAAAAGAAGTCTCGGCATGGGCGGCACCCAGGCACGAAAGACAACAAATTGTGGCTGTCAGAGGGTGAGAGATATCGACCGCAACCAGGAATATCACATGGCCGGAATGGAATCTTGAAAAAGACACATCTTGAAAAAGACGTTCCGGTGTGTGCCGCTCTTTTAGAATATACTCTTTTAGGAAAGGGAAATTAAACTCTTTCAGAATATACTCTTTTATATCTGCTGAAGTGCCCAGGGGCGATGTCTGCAGTGCATCCATGCAGAGTGGGGAGAAAGTCACTGTAATGCTGTATAAACTTCTAGCAAAAATGGAGCCAGTTCTGTAGCATAAGATCTAAAAATTCAGGGTTAGGGTTAGGACCAGAGCATAGCCTTGCCTGTAGCAAGGCCTTAATTACCTCGCCTAGCTCCTCCAAGGTTATCTCATAATCAACAGAATTTCTTTGCTCAGGTGCAAATTAAGAAGTTCTAATGGCTCCACAACATGTTTAATAATATCATCAGCAGACGAAGACATGGAACTATAGAGATCAAGATCAAATTCTTTAAAAGCATTATTAATATCCATGGCAAAGGTAAATATTTCACCAGAAGATTTCACTGAGGGAATGATAGAAAAAGACTCTCTCTGTTTTATATATTTAGCCAAAATCTTCCCTTCTTTTTCCCCAACCCAAAGTATGATTGTCTTGCCCTGAATAACCAAAAATCCACCTTCTGTGAAACTTTTTTATTATATTTGTATTTCAATTGGGTCAATTCTCTGAGGCCATTAGATGACATTTGGCACTTAACTTCTGCCTCTGTGCTTTTAATATTCCCTTCCAATTCCATGAGTTCTTGTGCTTTGGATTTTTTTGGTGAATGAGGCATACTGTATGATCCGGCCCCTAAGAACTGCCTTAAGTCCAAACATGGATTTCAGCCTTTAGCATGTGTTAGAATTCAGGATTTTGCAAAAGGAATAATGTAACGATGTGCTGGCACTGGCAATGACGTAAAGATGAAGAACCCATGTGCAGTTTATTGAAATACGTGAAATCCAAAACCCTAACTATAGACATGAACTAAACTAAACATAAACATGATCTATTAACATGAACATAAACTCTACTTAAGCTAGACTTAGCAAACAAGGTGTAAAGGGATCAATGGAAAGGAGGAGGCTTGTCAATATAAATAGTTTAATATAAAACTTAAACAAACACACACGACGGACATTTCCATAAACGATCTCTCTCTCCCGCACGATCCTCTGCAGTCAACCTTGATCCCTCTCGGAGGCTTAATTAGCCTAATATGGGACCGGGTGTGTAGGATCACGACCCGGCCCCGCCCTCCGCCCTGCCACATTCCTCCCAGTTTGTGCTGAATACAGTGTTATCAGAGTTTAGCCATTAATGTGTTTTTAAGCAACTGATAAAAGCACAAATGTCAAGGCATGTCAAAACTTCTCCAGGGCCCAAAACACCCTCAGACCCCCAGAGGGTTAAATACACAGACATTAGGTAAAACAATAACAAGAAAACCAATAAACAGACAGAACTATAAACAAGATAACAAGACTAATAACCTTAAACCAATGACAAAATAGAACTGACAAGACAATAAACCAATGAAAACAAGACACATGAACATGGAGGGAAACATTAAATCACATGACAAGGGAACCACATGACATGAAACAGGAACTAGAATTTCAAAATAAAAGACATGAAAACAAAACATGAACAAAAACACATATAGACATGACAAATACATTAATGTGCCAACTATATGTTTTATGGTGTTTAACGGTGTTGGACTCAAGATGGCGCCGAGTATGGCTGCTGCGTTGCAAGCTCCAACACAACACTGCAGTTTATTGTTTGTTTTGTTTACAGTTTTTTTTTTGTCTTGGATGTTGTCAACCTTATTGTATATGACAGACAAACACTGTTTACAAACACGGCAGCAGAGCCCTTTGTCTGGGCTACCCAGCCACGGAAATGCAGAATGAAAAGGGCAAAAAGAGCCGGCGTTCTCATCAGAGTAAGATGTCACGCAAATCGACCCCCGCTACCCAGTATACTACTGGCAAATGTTCAGTCTCTGGACAACAAGCTCTGTGAGCTGAGCGCGGATCTCTTTCCAACAAGAGACTACAGAATCCTGGATGTCTGCGGATATTCCAGACTCGGCCATCGAACCCGCAGGGTTCTCTGTGCACCGAGCGGACAGAGCGAAAGACCTCTCAGGTAAATGCAGAGGTGGTGGTGTATGTTTTATGATCAACAAATAATGGTGTGATCAGAGGAACTTACATTTTATCAAGTCTTTCTGTTCTCCTGATCTGGAATATCTCATGCTTCTGTGTCGACCATAATGGCTACTAAGGGAATTCACAGCGGTCATTATCACAGCTGTTCACATCCCCCAACAAGCTGACACAGACCGGGCACTCAAAGAACTGTATGGGAGCATAAGTGAGCAGGAAACCGCGCACCCTGAGGCCACGTTCATTGTTACCAGGGACTTTAACAAAGCCAATTTTTAAACAATCGCACCAAAATACCACCAACACATCAGCTTCAACACACTAGGAGACCGGGTTTTGGACCATTGCAATTCTCCTATCCGGGATGGCTACAAATCCCTCCCCCGCCCACCATTTGGCAAATCAGACCACTCTTCCGTTCTGTTTCTGCAGAAACTAAAACAGGAAGCACCCACCCTCAGAACGATCTAGTGCTGGTCGGACCAATCAGACTCAATGCTACAAGACTGTTTTGATCACGCGGACTGGGAGATGTTCCGGTCCGCCGCTGATGACGACGGCACTTAATGCTCGGACCCCCGCTTTTACTTCCGGGAACGCGGAGGAGCTTAAACAAGCCAGTTATGCCCTCTGTAACTCTATCAGAGCAGTACGTGGCAGGGAATTAACATCATCACGGACTACAATGGGAATAAAAACTCACCGTGTACACCACTGCCTCTCTCCCGGATGAGCTTAATAAATGTTATGCTCGTTTCGAGGACAATAACTCCGCCCTCGTGGAGAGAGCACTCGTGGCCGACACTACAGAAGTTGGTTCACTCTCCGTCTCTGTTGCGGATGTAACCCGATCATTCTGACGGGTGAACATCCGTAGAGACACGGGTCCAGACGGCATTCCGGGCCGCATCATCAGAGCTTGCGTGAACCAACTGGCTGGTGTTTTTACAGACATTTTCAACCTGTCCCTCTTCCTGTCTGTAGTCCCCACATGCTTCAAAACGTCCACCATTGTGCCGGTACAAAATCAATCAAAAATCACTTTTTTAAATGACTACTGTCCTGTTGCTTTCACCCCCATCATCAGCAAATGCTTTGAGAGGCTAATCAGAGATCACATCTGCTCTGTGCTGCCCACCTCTTTGGACCCATTGCAGTTTGCCTACTGCAACAACCACTCCACTGATGATGCCATTGCATCTACAATACGTACTGCTCTCTCCCACCTGGAAAAAAGGAACACATATGTGAGAATGCTGTTTGTAGACTACAGCTCAGCATTCAACACCATAGTGCCCCCCAAGCTTGGCTTAAACAGCTCGCTGTGCAGCTGGATCCTGGACTTCCTGTCAGACAGACGTCAGGTGGTTAGAATGGGCAGCAACATCTCATCATCACTGACCCTCAACACTGGAGCCCCACAGGGCTGTGTTCTCAGCCCACTCCTGTATTCCCTGTACACACATGACTGTGTGGCAACACATAGCTCCAATGCCATCATTAAGTTTGCTGTCGTTACGAAGGTGGTAGGTCTGATCACTGACAATGATGACGCAGACATTTTCTTGTTTTTTTTTATGAGACAGACATTTTCTGGACTTCAGGAAGAAATACAGAGAACACAGCCCCATCACCATTAATGGAGCACCGGTGGAGAGAGTCAGCAGCTTCAAGTTTCGCGGTGTCCACATTACTGAGGAACTCAAGTGGTCCGTCCATACTGAGGCTGTTGTGAAGAAGGCTCACCAGTGCCTCTTCTTCCTGAGACGTCTGAGGAAGTTTGGAATGAACCATCACATCCTCACACAGTTCTACACCAGTACTGTAGAGAGCATCCTGACTGGCTGCATCACCGTCTGGTACGGTTATAGCACCACCCACAACTGCAAAGCCCTGCAAAGGGTGGTGCGAATTGCCAGACACATCATCGGAGGTGCGCTTCCCTCCCTCCAGGACATATATAACAGGCAGTGTGTGAAAAAAGCTTGGAGGATCATCAGAGACTCCAGCCACCCGAGTCATGGGCTGCTCTCACTGCTACCATCAGGCAGGTGGTATCGCAGCATCAGGACCCGCACCAGCCGACTACATGACAGCTTCTTCCCCCAAGCAATCAGATCTCTCACGATCAATAATAAGCACTGCACTTTATTAATCTTATATCTCACACTGGACTGTCATAATTATATTTTCCACAATACATCTACTGTATATATATTTTTTATATACTCTTATTTTTTTTATTTATTGTATGTGTATTCTATATTGTGTGTATTGTTTACTGTACATTGTATATAATTATTGTGTTGTGTAAGTATGTGTACATTTGATATGTAAATTGTGTTGTGTAAATATGTTGTTTATTGTAATTGGTATATGTCTCGTCACTGTCATGACTGCTATGTTGCTCGGAACTGCACACAAGACTTTCACCTACTGTTGCACTTCTGTACATGGTAGTGTGACAATAAAGTGATTTGATTTGATTTGATATGATTTCTTTTTCTCCGTATGTGGCAACCTCTCTAAACCCACCAGGGTGTGATCTGAGAGTTTTACAATTGAGCAATCAACAACAGATGAATTGGATATGGACCTAGATATAAAAAAAAATCTATTCTAGAGTAAATCTTATGGACTGATGAAAAAAGTTATAGCCCCAACCAGATGGGTTCAAATATTTCCAAATATCTGTAAGATCTGGGGATTTTAACACATTCTGTGAATTGTCTCTGTTGTTCTAGGGGGCTTGCACACTTTTTTGTTACTATGATCAAGGACTGAGTCCATCAAAAGATTAAAGTCTCCTCCCAATATTATGTCATGAGGAGGGCCAGCAGCTTGTAACATCCCTTCAAGATCTATAAAAAAGCCCTGATGATCAATGTTAGGTGGGTAAATATTTAGCTGAATTTCAGCTAAAACAATAATGAATCTTCCTTATTTCCTTCTACTCAATTCTGACAAAACAGAGGTACTAATTATTGGACCAAAAAACTCAAAAAATAAGCCACTACAATATAATTTGACTCTCGATGGATGTACTGTTACATCATCTTCAACAGCGAAGAACTTAGGTGTTATATTTGATACCAATCTGTCCTTTGAAAATCAAATTACCAGTGTTTGTAGAACAGCATTCTTCCACCTAAGACATTTTGCTAAATTAAGGCAAATGCTCTCTGTTGCTGATGCCGAAAAAACAAATTAATGCATTCATGACCTCAAGACTAGATTATTGTAATGCATTACTGGGAGGATGTCCAGCAAGATCAATAAATAAACTTGAATTGGTTCAAAATGCAGCAGCCAGAGTGCTAAAGAGAACCAAGAAAAATTATCATATTAGTCCCATTTTATCATCGTTACATTGGTTACCTGTTAAATTACGTATTCATTTTAAAATTCTGTTAACTACGTACAAAGCTTTGAATGGTCTAGCTCCGCAGTACTTAAGTGACCTTCTACTACGCTATATTCCATCACGTTCATTACGATCACAAAATTCTGGCCTGTTAATAGTTCCTAGAATATCAAAATCCACAAAAGGAGATAGCTCCTTTTCATATTTGGCACCTAAACTATGGAATAGTCTCTCTAACACTGTTCGAGATGCAGACACACTCCCTCAGTTTAAGTCTAGACTAAAGACTCATCTATTTAGCCAGGCATACACCTAATTTATCCTCCAACCCACAATTAGGCTGCTTTAGTTTTGTCTGCCGGAAGCAGAAACCAGAAACATTGATCATGATTTATAACTATGCTTATATTATTTTATTTGTTTCCCTGTCTCTACCTCGGGACTCCTAGTCTGAGGTCACCAGAACCGGCTGGATCCAGCACCATTCCTGCTTCGTGTTGGACTCCACTGCTATGTGTCGCTGAACGATGATGACTAAATGCAGCCAGTGCCAGCCAAACATCACTTCAGTCTATTATGATGGACTTCAGAGGATGAACTGATGCCAACTCCAACCATAAGACATGGGATACGTCATATGCCATTGTCTGAACCATGGATTTAGGATGGACCACACTGAACCTCACCGAAATTACCGGCCAGGTTGAACTGCGTTTCACATCCCTGATCTCTGCCTGCATCACCTAGGTCTATTGATGGACTACGATCTTGAAATGGAATGCATAGACTAACAATTGCCAACAAAAGCCTTCATTAGCCAATTAACAAGGACAATTGCACCTCTGTGAACTTCTGCAGTTAATCCAGGATGGACTTCAAAGACATTGGTCATTAATCTTACAGTTCAAACAAAATCGATGTTTAAACACTGACCCTTAACACTTACTTAGTTTAATAATTTTAAACCATGATTTTAACTATACATAAGTAATATTTACATTATAGGCAGTGGTGGCTCAGTGGTTGAGGCTCAGGGTTATTGACCAGAAGGTTGGGGGTTCAAGCCCCAGCACCACCAAGATGCCACTGTTGGGCCCTTGAGCAAAGCACTTAACTCCAAGTTTCTCCAGGGGGATTGTCCCTGTAATAATTGCACTGTGAGTTGCTTTGGATAAAAGAGTCTGCCAAATGCATAAATGTAAATGTATTCATGATGTTAGCCAGAGGGGAACTGGCCCCCACCGTGAGTCTGGTTTCTCCAAGGTTATTTTCTCCATTAATCAACATCTTATGGAGTTTTGTGTTCCTTGCAACAGTCGCTTTATTTTTTCTAATTACATAATGATGATTCATCGACATTATAGTCATTACTGTTTTATCTTCTGTTAATGCCTTATCTTCTGTAAAGCTGCTTTGAAACGATGTGTGTTGTGAAAAGCGCTATACAAATAAAATTGACTTGACTTGACTTGAATTAATTGATCTTTACTCTGTTTGAGACATTTGAATTGTAGATGTTTACTTCTCAATATGATGACTCCCCTGCTCTTACTCGAGCCAGTACTATAAAAAAAATCCCCACCCCATATTTTCCTAAATTTTTCAGCTTCCTGCGGGGAAAGGTGCATTTTTTGAAGAAACACTATATCATATTTCTTACTCTTAAGAAGAGCAATAACCTTCCTTCTTTTTATGGGGTGCCCCTATATTGAGTGGTGGTGGCGTAATGGGCTAAAGCACATAACTGTTAATCAGAAGGTGGCTGGATTGATCCCCATGGCCACCACCATTGTGTCCTTGAGCAAGGCACTTAAATCCAGGTTGCTCCGGGGGGATTGTCCCTCTAATAAATGCACTGTAAGTCGCTTTGGATAAAAAGCGTCTGCCTAATGTGTAAATGTAACCCATCCACATTCCAAGTAGAGAGAGACAATCCACTCATATTAGCTTTTGATATTTTGACATGATTACAAAGATTATGAAGATTACAAAGACCACATTCCAACATTAGTGCAACAATCAAACCCCGAACATCCCCTAGAACAAAAGCGCCAATTGGCATCCATCCCTCCAAACACAAACAGTACACGTATGCCTATGAGAATCTCTGCAACAACTTTGCAGTTGGATTGCTCAAGTCCGGTGTTTCTATACACATTTTGTGAGACAGATTTACACAGCAAAAGATAATCTATAAAACAAACTCTAGCTGATAGTCAGAATAAACACAAAGAACATGTAGCTTCATCCATAAAACTATCATAAGGGTGTATTATTCTACTTAATAAACTCCAGCTGCTAGGTGGAACCAGCACAAAAAGAGCATACAGATTCTTCATACAGTCAAACAAATGTTCAGTGAGCCAGTTCATTCGGCTGCAACAAGAGTACAAGCAAATTACTTACTCCAATAACTTTGCAAGAAATACTCCACAAAATAAACCAACCTATAGGTGGCACCAGCACACAAAAACAATTTGCAGGTTTCTTAAACTGTTAAATGGACGTTCAGTGAGCCCATTTCTCTATTGTCGAGTTCGCAAAGTCTGGAACAAGAAAATGCTGTGGTTATTCCAAGAAATCCTTCCTTTACTCCTTGCCTCACACAACACAAGATCTTTATCGGACAATCTCAATTATTTTCAGTGGATCTCCAAGCTGGAACCCTGTGATCTTTCTCGATTTCCAGCTTATGGCCTGTTAAGTCGAGCAGATTCTCCTCCACTCCCTCCGGGACTCCCACAATACGGATGTTATTCCGCCGGATATGGTTTTCCATGTCCTCCAACTTCTCCCAGACATGCTCCAAATCCACCTTGGTCGCTAGCGGATTAGCAGATAATTCCCTATCCTATGACTCCAGAGAATCGATCAGTTTCTTGACATCCCCCACTCTTGTGACCACATCAGTACATTTTGGCTCCATGGCAGTGATCGATTGACGTATCAAAGCAAGATCCTCCAAGTCAGCAATGACCTTCATATTCAATATTTCTCGCCGCAATTCCCGAAACTCTGACCAAATCGGCTCCCGGGTCTGCTGCCTTGTCAGTGTTATTAGCCTGAGCACATAAGTGTCTATTAATGTCTCAAGAGCCTGAGGATTTTTAATTCTTTGACATATTCTTTTCATACATATTCTATATTTCATGACATATTCCTCTTCTTTTGGCGCTCAACGAAGGCGGTTGCATTTTCTCACCCTCTCCCTCCCCTTACCTTCCCTACTTTGCTCCTCTCGTCACATCTAGTCTACTGTCTTGTACTTTGAGAGACTCTCTCAGCACTGCTCTCCAAAATAAGACATCATGGATTTGATCAACTGGTCTCTCAACGCAATTGACACCATCTTCTCGACGAGAAGCTTGGGTTCGGGGGAACCTGACTGCCCTGACGGAACGTTCACAGTTTACTACACGATGGCCGCATGGGAGAGGTGGTGGGTTGTGTGTCTGGCGGCTCTTTCCGTGGAGGACGTTGAAGATATCTACCTATTCGGTACCATGATAACAGGTCTTCTGCTGATTGGATTAGGCATTGCCCTGGTTTATCGAGGAATTAAGAAGATGGTGACAGCTGTCTAAAGCCTCACAAGGCTGCCTGTCATGATTGAAGCAGTGGGCAGAGCTGTCTGCACTCAGACTGGGTCTATGAACCAAAATACGGATAACATCATGGAGAAGCTCACAGCTTTGCAAAGGCAAATGGATCGTTTCAGAGACCAAAATGGACCAGAAGAATAGCCATGTAAATTAGAAGCGGCTACTCGCCTCAAGACCAAACAATCCCAATCTTATCTGTTTCGGCCGCCCTCAACCAGCACTGGCCTTGGCCAAGGCCGCTGTTGGAACAACAACTCCCCCGGAAGAGTACTGCAGTGAGCCACTCTCGCGTTCCTTCCCCGACTCCCCAGACACCTGGTGATTGTTGACTATGTCTGTAACCTGATCAAGGTTGTCTCCATGGCAACTTGCTGTGTATCGCTATGACAACCCTGCGGACTGAGGCACCTAGATTAAATGCTGGCATAGCGACTCTCCAGGCCTACACACACATGAACTCTTACACATATATACAGATATGCAATCATCCGCCCGATACCCTATCCCTCGCCATCGCCGCTTTGTACCCCCAGTCTGACAGGCGGGTCTGTGACCAGCGCCGAGAATGGCTGCAGGACCGGATGGCTGCTTGCCTGTGCTGGGCCACCTCCACCCCCCAATCCCCTCTCCAGTTGCAAGTCTTGTTCATGTTGTAGAGTGTACTGATTATGTGCTAATGTTGCTGAGGTGTTTTTTTTTCCTGTTCCCACACTGTACTTCTTAAGGAGCATAGTCTGGGGGCTGCCTTTTTTCTCCTCACCTCTCCTCATGTCATGCTGAATTTCTGTCTAATTCCCTGTCTTCCTGTCCTGTCTACCCCCTTGTCATATGTATGTTTGTATGGACAGGTCGATGGCCAATTTCACTGGTTTCCTATGTGACAATAAAGGACTACTACTATTGTCCTAAGAGAACAGTTATGGGGCAGAGTGTATCGAATCTCACCGGTTTATATCATAAAAAGTATTAAAACTAGCAAAGTGCGTAGAGCTCACCATTCACATGTCCAATCCTCATATGGCATCACTTGACCCGAGAGGTACCTTATTAATCAGATATATCACTTTACTCACAAGTGATTGGTTCAGTATCTGAGTGTGATCTGTGATTGAGAACATAACCTGCCCTTGAGCTGGTTAGTCATTTAGCATATGTTAGTATGACAATGAACTCTGATAAAAACCTATCCATCTTATTGGTACTGCAAATTCTGTTTTCTGAAACAAAATGTAAATTTATCTAGCTAGCCACTAAATCCAGTTTTGTGAAATAGGCCAAAATTGCTAACTGTCTGATTGTCATAATTACATAGATAATAACTAAAAATACTGAAAAACTTAATGTAAGAAATGCTTTTTAAGAAATGTTGATAACTGACTAGTTTATTCAATTCACCTTCCATCGGCACGTCTAATAATAATGTAATTTTGGCATGATAGATACCACAGCATTAACACAGAAATAGTAAAAAAAAAAAAGTACGACAACAGGCTTAACGACAGTCTACTTTTTGAGTTTGTGTGATTATGTCCATTGTTACCTGATGTGAGGCTCTAACGATGGTGTCCACTCTGAGGCTGATAGGAAATGTGCTCTGTCTGTTGTATTTGAGGAGGGTCGTTCTAGCGGTAGAGATGGCTTCTGCGCTGTCTACCTCTAGCAACAGAGGGCAGTCTGGACAGGTCAACTGCAACTTCTCTGGAGGGTCTTAAAAAGAGGAGATTGTGGGCCACAGTGATAAGCATCTTAAAGTAGGAAAGAAATGACACAATCTAGAATTGCCATAAATGAATAAATAGTGAGAAGTTTAACTTATTTGGATATGCATTTCTAGTCACATGGTCCATGAATTGCAGTACATCACTACCATTTACTTCAGCTGTTTGAAATTGTAGTTTACAGTCATATTTGATGTCTAAAACATCAAGCTGCTGTTTTGTTTTTTCCCCTTTTTCTCCCAGTTGGGAATGCCCAATTCCCAATGAACTTTAAAGTCCTTGTGGACGAGTAGTGATTCGCCTCAATCCGCATGGTGGAGGACAAATCCCAGCTGCCTCCGTGTCTGAGACCGTCAACCCCGTGCATCTTGAGGCTTCACGCCATTCACCGCGGCATCCACACTCAACTCACCATGCGCCCCACCGAAAACGAACCCCATTATAGCGACCACGAGTAGGTTACACCATGTGACTCTACCCTCCCTAGCAACCAGGCCAATTTGGTTGCTTAGTAGACCTGGCTGTAGTCACTCAGCACACCCTGTTATTTTACCCAGTTTCACCATAAATGTTTAAATAAATAAACTCCTGTATTTGTTTCCTTTTCATTGTAGCATAATGCTGCCTTCAAGTAACACACCTAAAAAGGATCTCCCAAAAAGTTTTTAAGAAGACCCAAGAAGGTCGTGGGTTCAAACCCTGGTTGCCCCGGCCTTTCTGTGTGGAGTTTGCATGTTCTCCCCATGTCTGCGTGGGTTCTCTCCGGTACTCCGGCTTCCTCCCACCATCCAAAAGACATGCAGGCTAGGTTAATTGGTGTCTCCAAAAAAATTGCCGTGGATGTGGAGGTGAGTGTGAGTGTATGTCTGTCTATGTGTGGCCCTGCGATGGACTGGTGACCTGTCCAGGGTGTCCCCTGCCTTTTGCCCAATGTTAACTGGGATAGGCTCCAGCCCCCCGTGACCCTGTACACAGGATAAGCGGTTGATGATGGATGGATGGATGGACAGGTAATGTAATGTATGTAGATAGTAATGTATGTTTAGATTTTATGCAAGAACACTCAATCATTTTAAAACAAAAAACATACATTTCATAATTTGTTAAATAAAACTAGCTACTTTTCATGTTATGGTAATTTTATGTTAGATAATATTTTATCACCACTACAGAATCATTTGTGCCTCTGTTACTTTAAAATAAGTAGTGAAAACCCAATGAATACCCTTTTTGAGTGAAGTCCCAGATTACAATTTTATGACAAATTGGGTATCCAGTTTCACCTAATCTGTCCATGTCTTGAGCTTTCTAATATGCAGTGAGCTCTTCTTGTAATTGTCTTGAATTTAAAATGTAAACTCTACCAAATGGGTAAAATGAGAAATGGAAATAATTGTGGACCTGGAACCAGCGTGCAGACATAGATGTTGAGGTAAGTGAAGCCATCAGGTGTGTGCAGTACTGTGGTATTGCAGTTTCCAGATATTTGCTACAACACAAGGAACACATACACATTCTACAGACACAATCTAAAACACTCTTTCTCACACCTTATATTTTCTAAAGAAATTATCAGAAATTCTGCAATGTAGCTGCATTATTAATAAAATATATTTACTTGAGGTAGGACATGGATTAGTTATCTTTTGTCACTTTATAGTGTGTATGTATATATACACAGTGCATCCAGAAAGTATTCACAGTGATTCACTTTTTCCACATTTTGTTATGTTACAGCCTTATTCCAAAATGGATTAAATTCATTATTTTCCTCAAAATTCTACAAATAATACCCCATAATGACAACATGAAAGAAGTTTGTTTGAAATCTTTGCAAATTTATTACAAATAAAAAACGAAGAAAAAAATCCACCTGTGGTAAATTCAGTCGATTGGACATGATTTGGAAAGGCACACACCTGTCTATATAAGGTCCCACATTTAACAGTGCATGTCAGAGCACAAACCAAGCCATGAAGTCCAAGGAATTGTCTGTAGACCTCAGAGACAAGATTGTATCGAGGCACAGATCTGGGGAAGAGTACAGAAACATTTCTGCAGCATTGAAGGTCCCAATGAGCACAGTGGCCTCCATGTTCTCTGGTCTGATGAAACAAAGATTGAACTCTTTGGCCTGAATGGCAAGCATCTTGTCTGGAGGAATCCAGGCACCGCTCATCACCTGGCCAATGCCATCCTTACTGGTGGTGGCAGCATCATGCTGTGGGGATGTTTTTCAGAGGCAGGAACTGGGAGACTAGTCAGGATTCAGGGAAAGATGAATGCAGCAATGTACAGAGACATCCTTGATGAAAACCTGCTCCAGAGCGCTCTGGACCTCAGACTGGGGCGAAGGTTCATCAACCCCAAGTAAACAGCCAAGATAACAAAGGAATGGCTACGGGACAATTCTGTGAATGTCCTTGAGTGGCCCAGCCAGAGCCCAGACTTGAAAGTGGCTGTGCACCGATGCTCCCCATCCAACCTGATGGATCTTGAGAGGTCCTGCAAAGAAGAATGGGAGAAACTGCCCAAAAATAGGTGTGCCAAGCTTGTAGCATCATACTCAAAAAGACTTGAGGCTGTAATTGGTGCCAAAGGTGCTTCAACAAAGTATTGAGCAAAGGCTGTGAATACTTATCATATTTTCATTTTTTATTTGTAATACATTTGCAAAGATTTCAAACAAACTCCTTTCATGTTGTCATTATGGGGTATTGTTTGTAGAATTTTGAGGAAAATAATGAATTTAATCAATTTTGGAATAAGGCTGTAACATAACAAAATGTGGAAAAAGTGAAGTGCCTTGAATACTTTCTGGATGAACTGTATATATGTATGTACACCGCTTAGATGTAAGGATGCAAAATGCAAGTTTTATGGTGCAATGATACACTGTAAAAAAAATATCACTGTACTTAAACAATCAGACACTTTCAGAAAGAAAGTGCATTGCCTAAGCACAACTCACTTGTTCCTCCATAAGTGTTTTGCAATTTTATGTTTCACCCATGTTGACAAAGTCAAAATTTCCATAGTGTACCTTTAAATTGACAAAATCAAACTAAATGCAGTAAGTTACACCAATAAATGGTAAGTGTCAGATGTAGAAATGGCACCTTAAGGTACAAATGCATGTAGCCATTTTTTACATTGTAAATTACACAAAAAGTTTTTAAACTCAGAATGGGGCAACACTAACATAAGCATCTACATTGTATGTAGTTACAAATTTTAATGTAGTATTATATGTTCTGCAAAGTCCTGCTGACCCTTAATCAACATTTGTTTACTGTAAATCTTACCAGACATTAGTATGTGCTGTAAACAGCCAGCTGTCTCACAAAAGACTATAAATTCCACCCAAATTCTTACTATTCCTTGAGATGCAGTAGCTATGCAACTATCTTAGTGTCAATCTTACCGTTTCCATGAAAGGTCTTATATCACATTGTTTCCATGATTTAGGACTGAGAACATGGCACTTGGTCTCAAGGATGTCTAAATCCAGATAATAGACCTTTCCAGCTAGATCCTACAACACAGAAATGTGGAAATGAGCAAAAATTCTAACAAAATCTAAAAAATAAGAGCAACGGTTTGAACGCGTATAACAATATTCCAGAATATAATTTTTTTAGGCAAATCTTAATCAGTATAAATAAAACAATGGTTAAAATATTACTTATGTTATTAATAACTAATTTAATAATTTGAGTAAATCTACTAATGTTGTGTTTGCATTTTCAGTGGTAAAAATAACATTACTGCTTACCAACCTGTGGATGAACATGGATGTTTGAGATTCTATTAAGGGCAAATTTGTAGCCTGTTTGTCTGTCTTCATTTATGTATGTGACAGCCAGCCGCGACAACTTCCCCACAATCTTGTCATCGCAAGGAACATGAATTAGATTTGTTCCCAAGACACACAAAATGTTTGAGGTCAGAAAAAACAAAATCAGATTTAGCATCTCTTTTTCTTATTGAAATTACTGTTTTGCGTGAAATAAGCAGTTTTGTTTCTGAATGCAGTTTAACATCCATTTATACCAGGAGATGAATGTGACTTTGGATTCAGGTTTGATAAAGATTAACAGAATGATCAATTTGTGACCTCGTACAGCAGCAGTGTAAATAATGCCTGTGTCATAGTACAACAGGGCTACTTATCTTTGGAAAACTCAGGGGCCACAAAGCTGGATCCCTATAGCCTTGAGGGCAACATTATTAATTTTCTTAATAGTGATTCTTCTATATATGTTTTATATTGTATATATATATATATATATATATATATATATATATATATATATATATATATATATATATATATATATCTTCTTTCAACTTTTTTATTTTCAGGAAACTTAACGTGTAAATATTTGTATGAACATAAACATATCAACAACTGAGACATAAACTGAACAAGTTTCACAGAAAAATGTGTCCCTGAACAAAGGGGGGGTCAAAATTAACAGTCAGTATCTGGTGTGGCCACCAGCTGCATTAAGTGCTGCATTAAGTGCTGCAGGGCATCTCCTCCTCATGGACTGCACCAGCTTTGCCAGTTCTTGCTGTGAGATGTTACCCCATTCTTCCACCAAGGCACTTGCAAGTTCCCACACATTTCTGGGGGAATGGCCCTAGCCCTCACCCTCCATTCCAACAGGTCCCAGACGTGCTCAATGGGATTGAGATCCAGGCTCTTTGCTGACCATGGCAGAACGTGTTGGTTTCAGATGTAACCTCTGTTGCCTGATGGAGGGAATGAGACGTTGTGTCGATGTAGTGACACTAGGGGTTTGTTCTTGAGAGCCCCAAAACCCTTTGATTTATTCAGAAAAGGCCAATAAAAATTGTCGACTCGAATTTGCATGCGGCTCTCCGGCCCAGACATATGAGTATAAAAGGAGATTGCGTGCACCACTCATTCAGATTTGTGTTGAGGTGCCGAGAGAGAGTCCCGGCCATGTCATTGGTCGGTTCAGCACCACGGCAGGAGGGACACAACTTCTTGTTCCCTCCATCAGGGAACAGATTTTACATTTCTAACAAAGACGTTCCCTGTTTGTCACTCATTCGACGTTGTGTTGATGTAGTGACACTAGGGGCTCCTATACGAAATGCCACAGGTGCTGAGCTGTGTCAAGAAGAATGGAGTAGTGGAGAAGGGCCCGGCCCCTTCCAGTGAGTTAAGTAAGGCGTCTCCCTGATACCATTAAGGGTGGGAGGAGGCACTTACACGAGGAGGCTACAGGTGGTGGCCTTTCCTGATTTTTGTATTAAGCAATTTCCCACCGAGCACCTGCTAGTATAGTGCTGGGAAAGTGCTCTTCCCTCTCCAGGAGGGAGAGAACTACGAAGACCACATCCTACCAGAGGGAGGTTAACATGTGAAGAATACCTCACATGGACATACTGACGGGGAAGTTTACATATGGAATGAAGCCACTGGGAGGACCCTATCTACGTAGAGGATACACATGAACAGTGGCCGAGGCAAAGCGAAGCTCTGTCAAAGTGAAACACAGGGTTCACCTGAGAGGAAACCAAACAGTGGAAATGCATCATACAGGATTACCGAGGGGTTTTCTCTCTCCCCTTTATTTTGCAGACTGATGCATCTGTCAGGGGGCTGGGTGCAGTGCTCTCGCAGGAGGTCGGGGGGAGGAACGGCCAATGCTTTTTTTTAGTCACAAGCTCTCCTTCAGGGAGACAAAATATAGCACCATTGAGAAGGAGTGTCTTGCGATTAAATGGGCTGTTCTGACGCTCCGCTACTACCTGCTGGGCGGGCCTTCACCCTCTGCTCCGATCACGCCCCTCTGCAGTGGCTCCACCACATGAAGGATACTAATGTGTGGATCACCCATTAGTATCTGGCTCTCCAGCCTTTTAAATTCAAGGTGATCCACAGGCCGGGGGCGCAGATGGTTGTGGCTGACTTTCTCTGGGGGGGGTAAGGCTTGTCACCTGGTTTGTAATTAACCCTAACACATGTGTCTTGTTATAGTGATGCGGAGCGAGACATAAGAGGAACGCTGAAGGGCCAGAGAGGGAGAGAGAACCCTGAAGCCTTACTTTGTTTATGTGTCTTATTTTTAGTTATTGATGGTTACCATTGACTGTATGAGAATAAAAAGTACAACAGACCTCAATCCTGCTTCGCTGTCTCCTGACTCCTCCATTAGCTGAACAAAGTGTGTTACAACTATCTAAACCTGTTGTGAGGACATCAAAGCAGTGGAGCAGTGGGGCTGTGGAGGATCTGCAGGCATGCTTGACTGTACTGATTGGGATGTATTCAGGACTGCTACCAACAGTCTGGATGAGTACACAGAGGCTGTGACATAATACATCAGATCCTGTGAGGACTGCAGTGTACCATCATGCAGTAGGGTGAGTTACAACAATGACAAACCCTGGTTCACAGCTATACTCACACAGCTAAGTTTAGAGAAAGAAGCGTTTAGGCGTGGGGACAGAGACAGGTTCAGAAAGTCAAAGTACATGTTTAGTAAGGTGGTAAGAGTTGCCAAACAGTTGTGCTACAACAGCAGTTCTCAACCATCTGATTTGAACAGCAGATGTCAGCCATTTTAGATTCTGAGGCTGCTGGTAACTTCATTGATCTGGCCTTCGCCACGAATTTAAAATTGTCTTTTGTACCTTGTGTGGACAAATGACTCGTTGGAGTACTTAACATTTTCAATCCTCCCTCAACCTCCCTGAACCCATCTCAAAAGGACAGGGGTCTTCGTCTATGCACTGAAAATACAGGCCTGAACTCTGTCAATGTCAAGTATCATTACCCCCTTCCTCTGGTGCCACCTGCACTAGAGCTGTTAAGAAACTCCAAGATCTACACTAAGCTGGATCTTCGTAACGCCTACAACTTGATCTGCATCCGGGAGGGGGATGAATGGAAAACGGACTTCTCTACACACACGGGCCACTATGAATATCAGGTGATGCCTTTCAGACTTTCCAATTGTCCTTCAGTCTTCCAAGCCTTCGTAAATGCCATATGCAGGGACATTATTGGCAAGTGGGTTCTGGTTTACATCGACGACATCTTGATATTCTCAT
This sequence comes from Xyrauchen texanus, assembly GCF_025860055.1. NCBI lineage: Eukaryota > Metazoa > Chordata > Actinopteri > Cypriniformes > Catostomidae > Xyrauchen > Xyrauchen texanus. The sequence continues at coordinate 1,176,962 of NC_068320.1, forward strand.
CTTCCCTCGATGAACACATTCAGCATGTCAGAGTGGTCTCAACCATCTTACTCAACACCAGCTTTACGCCAAGATGGAGAAATGTGAGTTCCACCAATCCACCATTTTGTTCCTGGGCTATATCATCTCCACTGAAGGTGTTGCCATGGACACCTACAAAGTACAAGCTGTACTGTACTGTACTAACCCTAACCCCTAACCCTAACCCTGCAGTGTGTAAGTGTGTTAAAAAATTTAAATCTACTACTTGTCAGTTAGATCCCATTCTTACACATTTGGTCAAGTTTTGCTTACCGTCTTTGTTACCACTAATAACTCAAATTATACATTCTTCACTTATTACTGCTACTATTCCTTCATCTCTTAAAGTAGCTGCTATTATCGCTATACTTAAGAAACCTGGTGCAGATCATAATAACCCAGAAGGAAAGCACTGACCCAATTGCGCATCTCTGGGGGTCTTCACTATGGGAAGAACACCACTTAGCGAACACGCCACTTCAGGTAATACAGCTGCCTTGTTGAAAGAGCCCTGGCCTGAGTGATCCCACTGGGGTAGACCAATTAAGTCTTCCGCGTCCCATCCAGGGACCAGACGTGAAGGTTCCAGAGGTCTTGGCATGGATGTGCATATTTGGGCCAGCTGTGTGCCAGTGAGTCTGTGTCAAGGGGGGCTTCCATCATTGCATACCAGAGTGGGCAATGGGAGGAATCCCGGGAAGCGAACAGGTCTAACTGTGCTTTGCCTAATCGACTCCAAATTAGCTGGACCACCTGGGGGTGGAGACATCACTCTCCGCAGAGTGTCGCCTGCCATGACAGCACATCCGCTGTGGTTTTGAGGCTGCCCGGGATGTGAGATAGCGACCTCAGCCGCTTCTGACTCCAGAGGAGGAGATGACGGCCGAGTTACGACATGCAAGGAGAATGTACACCGCCTTGGTGATTTATATACACTACAATATTCGTGTTGTCAGACTGGACAAACATGTGCTTGCCTCGGATCAATGGCAATAGCCTCCGCAGGGCAAACAGTACAGCCAGCAACTCTAGGCAGTTGATGTGCCAACACAGCCGTGGTCCTATTCAGGAACCAGCCGCTGTGTGCCCATTGCACATGGCACCCCAGCCTGGCTTGGAGGCACCTGTGGTGACCATGCCACTTCTGGACACTTGCTGTAGGGGAACTCCTGCCCGTAGAAATGAACAAGGTCTGTCCAAGGGCTGAATAATTAGCAGCAGAGGGGCATAACAGCCACGCGATATGTGCTGCGTAAGGACTCGAGTCTGAAGCCACTGCTGATGCGGTCTCATAAGCATCAACCCAAGCAGCGTGACCGCCGCCAAAGATCCCATATGCCCCAAGAGCTTCTGAAAGTGTTTCAGTGGAACTGCTGTTCAGCACTGACTGCACACGCTTGCTTGTGATGTGCGCAATCATCGACACAAAGTCTTCCTCTATGCCGATAAAAGAGATGCTCTGAACCGGGGAGAGCTTGCTCTTTTCCCAGTTGAACCGAAGCCCTAGACAGCTGAGGTGCATGAGCACCAGGAGTGTGCTAGAATCATCTAGTCGTCGAGGTAGTTGAGTATGTGGATGCACACTTCCCTAAACCTTCCACTTCACGGTGCTTGGCTGTGAACATACGCTTTTTCGAGGTGTATGGAACAGCAGTAGTATTCAGCTTGCTGGTACACAAAGGCTCGGATCCGAAGAAAAAATCTGAATGACATTGGGCATTCGTTCTCCTTTTATACCCGTATGTCCGGGGGAGTGGCATGCAAATTCCACTCGCCAATTTTCATTGGCCTTTTCTAAAAGATGTGAGGTGTTTTGGGGCTCCAAAGAGCGACCCCTAGTGTCACTACATCGACACAACGTTGAGTAAGTGACAGAAGGGGAACTTGGTCTTACATATATGTGGGAGGGCGGGGCCGGGTGGTGATTCTACACACCTGGTCCCTTATCAGGCATGTGTGTGTTTTTGACAATATAAATAATAGTTTTAATGATAAACTTAAACAAAAGACAAAAACACACACATGACGGACATGGCAGTAAATTATCTCTCTCTCCCGCACCATCTTCTGCAGTCGGTCTTTCTCCCTCTCGGAGGCTTGATTAGCCTGATAAGGGACCGGGTGTGTAGAATCACCACCTGGTCCCGCCCTCCCACAAGATATTTCGAGACTTTTGAACCCATCTGTTAGGGACTATAATTTTTTTTCATCAGTACATAAGATTTATTCTAGAATAGATTTTTTTTTGTAATATATCTAAGCCCCTCGTGTTGTTGACTGCTCAATTGGAAACATCTTAGTCTCGGAACATGCCCTGGTGAGTTTGGAGGTGCTGCCACATACTGAGAAAAATAAATCATATAGTTGGTGCTTTAATGTATCCCTTTTGTAAAATCCTGAATTCCAACAAATGTTAAAGGCTGAAATTACTGTTTAAATGGAGACCAACTGGTCCTCGGTATCCTCTGTGGGCATGGCTTGGGAGGCACTTAAAGCAGTTCTTAGGGGCCGGATCATACAGTATGCCTCATTCATCAACAAATCCAAAGCACAAGAACTCGTGTAGTAGGAAGGGAATATTAAAAGTGCCGAGGCAGAGCTGAAGCGTTGTATGTTGTCTGATGGCCTCAGAGAATTGACCCCATTGAAATACAGATATAATACAATTTTGTCACGGAAGGTGGAGTTTTATCTATTCAGGGCAAGACAGTCATACTTTGAGTCGGGGGACAAAGCAGGGAAGCTTTTGGCTAGATGTATAAAGTAGAGAGTCTTTTTCTACCATACCTTCAGTGAAATCTGCTGGTGGTGAAATATTTACCTCAGCCATTGATATTAATAATGCTTTTAAAGAATTCTATCTTGATCTTTTCAGTTCAACATCGTCTACCAATGAAGATATTAGAAACTTTATGGAACCATTAGAACTCCCTAAACTGACGACTGAGCCTACAGGCAAGGCTCCAGGGCCTGAATTTTTGAGATCTTATGCTACAGAACTGGCTCCACTTTTGTTAGAAGTTTATACGGAAACATTAAAGAATGGAAACCTTTCGCCAACCATGACACAATAAGATCAGTCTGATTCTTAAAAAGGACAAAGATCCAAGCGAGTGCAAGAGTTACCATCCAATTTTCCTGATCAAGCTAGACATAAAATTATTGTAAATAATTCTGGCTAACTGATTAAGTAAAGGTATGACATCTCATCAATATCATGTGGTCAGTGGTGAATGATCAGACTCTGGTCGCTCCCATCTCACTTGATGCCAAAAAGGCGTTTGATATGGTAGAATGGGAATATAGTTTTTATATTTTTGAAATATACGGGTTTGGGAATAGTTTTATTGGATGGATAGACACCCAGTAGCGGCGGTACAAACAAATGTATTCATTTCATATTATTTTACTCTGGATAGGGTCACCCAGCAGGATTGCTCTCTTTCCCCATTACTGTTCTGTCTTGCCCTGGAACCATTAGCAGCCGTGATAAGAAAGGAGGAGGATTTTCCAGGGGGGGTTGGCAGGAGGTATGGCACATATGGTTTTGCTTTACACAGATGATGTTTTATTATTTGTCTCCGACCCTACTAGATCTAACCCTTGCCTCCACTGAATTATTAATTCCTTTTCTAAGTTCTCAGGATACAGAGTCAATTGGTTTAATCCGAAATGTTGCTCATACAACATTTCTGAGCATACTGCTCAGTAACGGCTTTCCAGATGGGCACCTTCCTGTGGCCAAACAGGGCATTAATTATTTAAGTTAATTTTGACCTCTTAATGAAAAGGTTTTCGAGCGATATGGCAGGTGGGCTTTATTACATTCATCTATGATTGGGAAGGTTAATGTTATTATATTGAATTGTATTCCAAAATGTAACTACTTGATACAATCTCTCCCTGTAGATGTCTCCCTCACTTATTTTAAGCAATTTGATAGTATAGCAAAGTCCTTCATTTGAAATGTTAAACATCCCAGATTACATTTTAATAAGTAACATTGGTCAATTAACAAGGGTGGGTTAAGCCTACCCAAGACTTTGTTTTAGTGTTATGCATTTGGTCACAGACATTTGGCTTATTGGTCGCTTCCACCTGAGAGAGCCCCTCCCTGGTTTTGTATTGAACAGAAATTACAGCCGTGGCCAAAAGTATTGGCAGTGACATACATTTTGTGTTTTGCAAAGTTTGCTGCTTCAGTATTTGTAGATTATTTTTTCACATGTTTCTATGGTATTCTCGAAAACAATGATAAGCATTTCATGAGCTTTAAAGGCTTTTATTGGCAAAAACACTCAATATATGCAAAGAGTCAATTTTTACAGTGTTGACCCTTGTTCTTCCTAACCTCTGCAATTCGCACTGACAAATATCATCCTCTGGGCCAAATCCTGTCTGATGGCGATCCATTCTTGCCTTATTAGTGCTCGGGGTTGATCACAATTTGTGAGCTTCTGCTTGACCACTCGCCTTTTGAGGATTGACCACAGGTTCTCCATGGGATTAAGATCCGGGGAGTTGCCTGGCCATGGATCTGTAACAAGGCTGTTCTAGGTGGGGATTGAACCCGGGTCTCTCGTGTTCCAAGTCACTGTGTAAACAGGTTTAGCTAACAAAGGAAGCCAGGCTTCCAAGAAACAGTGCAAAGAAAGATAGTCACAAGGGTCCAATGAAATAAACTTAGACTTTACACAGACTAGCTTGCAGCAGGTAACATAGGCTCAAGACTGAACAATAAAGCATGGCACAAACACACTTAAATAGGGCAATACACAGGTGTGATACATCAGGCATAATGAGTGGTGTGTTCAGCAGGAGTCAGGTGAGAGGCGCCACCTGCCGACCAGTAGAACAATAGCGGTCCAGTTAAGGGTTCCTTACAGGATCCAAAATGTCAATGTAATGATCTCCTAGCCACTTCATTAACACTCTTGTCTTGTGACATGGTGCTCCATCATGCTGTAAAATGCACAGATCATCACCAAATTGCTCCTGGATTGTCGGGAGATGTTGCTCTTGCAGGACGTTTTGATACCATTCTTTATTCATGGCAGTGTTTTTGGGCAGAATTGTGAGAGAGCCCACTCTTGGATGAAAAGAAACACATGGACGGTCTCAGGATGCTTCACTGTTGGCACGACACAGGACTCATGGTAGCGTTCACCTTTTCTTTTCTAGACTACTGATTTTCAAGATGTCCCAAACAATCATAAGAGGGCTTCATCAGATAAAATATATTTGCACCAGCTGTTCAATCCTTGTACTTCCTGCAGAATTTTAGTCTGTCCTTGATGTTTTTTTTGGAGAGAAGTGGCTTCTTTGCTGACCTTCTTGACACCAGGGCATTGTCCAAAATCTTCGCCTCACTGTGCATGCAGATGCACTCATTCTGTGGTCTGCACTCAACACAAAATATATGTCATTGCCAATACTTTTGGCCATGGCTGTACTTGCCCCTATTTTGCTGTTGCAAAGCCTTTCTATTAAACTAACCGGAGCAGTTAAATCACAACCCGTTATCTCACATTTGGATGTGGTATGGACAAAACATTTATGTAAATGTTGCCTTAAGCATATGGCGGAACCCAAGCTTACAAATTAATAAATCCCCTTTCTGCTGGTCAGAGAGGATTGTGAGGGAGGTTAATACGCTCAGTGACCTATATGAGAGTGGAGTGTTGAGATCCTTTGAAAATTTGGTTCAACATTTTAGAATACCAAGATCTCAATTCTTCAGGTATTTACAACTGCACCACCAGCTCTGTACTATTTTTGGGAGTAGCATACACCCCTCCAAAAGCGGCAGATACTTTTATTTAAAGAGGCAAGGGTGCGTCTGATGCAATTTAAGATTTTTTAGGTCAATGTTCAGATGGAAGGGTTTTAAGTTCATATAATTTGATTCCATATTTTCTGTCATATTTATTTAATCTGTGACTGGAATCAAATTTTATTTTTAAAAACAACAACAAAAAGTTCAAAAAGGCTCATAAACACACAACTCATTTTGATCTTCAAATAAGAACAAAAATTCACTTTGAGTCTATTTATAATAAAATAAATAAAAAACAGCCAGAACGTAAGCCTATTATGAAGCCTTTGATGACAGGCACACACAGACTTATAAAGTGCATTGTACAGTGACAGTTAATTCATTTTTAAAAATGAATCTCTAAGGTACACCTCGAATTGACTCCAATTAGCCTATCAGAAGCTAATTGTCTAAAGGCTTAATTTCATAATTACATAATTTCCTGGAATTATCCAAGCTGCTTCAAAGCACAGTTAATTTAGTGTATGTAAACTTCTGACCCACTGGAAGTGTAATATAGTCAATTAAAAGTGAAACAATCTGTCTGTAAACAATTGTTAGAAATTACTTGTGTCATGCACAAAGTAGATGTCCTAAACGACTTGCCAAAATTATAGTTTGCTAATATTAATTCTTTAGTGTGGTTAAAAAATTAGATTTAATGACTTCAACCTCTCCGGGAACCAGCACCTTATCGTGGTGGAGAGGTTTGTGTGCCCTTATGATCCTGAGGGCTGTGTTGTCTGGAGCCATGTGCTCCTGGTAGGGTCTCCCAAGGCAAAGTTGTCTCAGGTGAGGGGCCAGACTAAGAATGGTTCACAATGACTCTATGGAAAAAACGGGAAGAGGAGGAGTTACCCTGCCCGGAGGAAGCCCGGGGCCCCCGTCTGGAGCCAGGCCCAGATGGAGGGCTCGTCGGCGAGCGCCTGGTGGCCAGGCTTGTCACGGACCCCGGCCGGGCACAGCCCAAAGAAGCAATGTGAAACCCCCCTCTACATCCCTTGGGCCCACCACCCATTGGAGAAACTGCAGGAGTCAGGTGCTCTGCCATATGGGCGGCAGTGAAGGCCATGGGCCTTGACGGACCAGACCCGGGCAGCAAAGGCTTGCTCTGGGGACATGGAATGTCACCTCACTGGGGGAGAAGGAGCCGGAACTGGTGAGGGAGGTGGAGCGTTACCAGTTGAATCTGGTGGGGCTTACATCAACGCACAGTTTTGGCTCTAGATCCGTACCCCTGGATAGGGGATGGACTCTATTCTTCTCTGGAGTTTCCCAGGGTGTGAGGCGACGGGCGGGTGTGGGGATACTCACGAGTCCCCGGCTGAGCGCCACTACGTTGTAGTTTACCCCGGTGGATGAGAGGGTCGCCTCCCTACGCCTATGGGTTGTGGGGGGGAAAACTCTGACTGTTGTCTGTGCATATGCACCGAACAGCAGTTCAGAGTATTCGGCCTTCTTGGAGACCCTGAATGGAGTCCTGTGGAGGTTGGGGACATTGAACCGGAGTGGGCAATATTCAAAGCTTCCATTGCCGAAGCCGCGGTGGAGAGCTGCGGCCTCAAGGTTTTAGGTGCCGCAAGGGGTGGTAACCCTCGAACACCGTGGTGGACACTGGTGGTCAGGTAAGCCGTCCGACTGAAGAAAGAGGCCTTCCGGGATTTGTTGTCCCGGAGGTCTCCGGAGGCAGTTGCAAGGTACCGACAGGCCTGAAGGGCTGCGGCCTTGACCGTGAGGGAGGCAAAGCAGTGGGTGTGGGAAAAGTTCGGAGAAGCCATGGAGAAGGACTTTCGGTCCGCACCAAAGTGCTTCTGGAAAACTGTCCGCCACCTTAGGAGGGGGAAACGGGGAACCATCCAAGCTGTATACAGCAAAGATGGGACGCTGTTGACCTCAACCGAGGAGGTTATTGGACGGTGGAAGGAACACTTTGAAGAAATCCTAAATCCCAACACACCCTCTATGGTAGAGGCAGAGCCGGAGGATGATGGGGGATCAGATTCTATTTCCCTGGGGGAGGTCACTGAGGTAGTCAAACAACTCCGCAGTGGCAAAGCCCCGGGGATTGATGATATCCGACCAGAAATGCTGAAAGCTTTGGATGTGGAGGGGTGTCATGGATGACACGCCTCTTCAACATTAGCGTGGAAATCTGGGACAGTGCCTAAGGAGTGGCAGAGCGGGGTGGTGGTTCCCCTCTTCAAAAAGGGGGATCAGAGAGTGTGTGCCAACTACAGGGGTATCACACTTCTCAGCCTCCCCGGTAAAGTTTACTCCAAGGTTCTGGAGAGGAGGGTTTGGCCGATTGTCGAACCTTGGATTGAAGAGGAACAATGCTGTTTTCGTCCTGGCCGTGGAATGACGGACCAGATCTTTACTCTCGCAAGGATCCTGGAGGGGGCCTGGGAGTATGCCCATCCGGTCTACATGTGTTTTGTGGATCTGGAGAAGGCGTATGACCGGGTCCCCCGGGAGAAACTGTGGGAGGTGCTGCGGGAGTACGGGGTGGGGGGGTCCCTTCTTAGGGCGATCCAATCCCTGTACGTCCAAAGCGAGAGCTGTGTCCGGGTCCTTGGCAAGAAGTCGAGTTCATTCTATGTGGGGGTTGGTCTCCGCCAAGGCTGCGCTTTGTCACCAATCCTGTTTGTGATATTCATGGACAGGACATCGAGGCGTAGTCGGGGTGGGGAAGGTGTGCGGTTCGGTGGGCTGGGGATCTCGTCGCTGCTTTTTGCAGATGATGTTGTCTTCATGTCATCATCGGTCCGTGACCTTCAGCTCTCACTGGATCGCTTGGCAGTCGAGTGTGAAGCAGCTGGGATGAGGATTAGCACCTCTAAATCTGAGGCCATGGTTCTCAGCAGAAAACCGATGGAGTGCGTACTCCAGGTAGGGAATGAGGTTTTGCCCCAAGTGAAGGAGTTCAAGTACATCAGGGTCTTGTTCACGAGTGAGGGGACAATGGAGCGGGAGGTTGGCCGGAGAATCGGGGCAGTGGGGGCGGTATTGCACTCGCTCTATCGCACCGTTGTCACGAAAAGAGAGCTGAGCCGAAAGGCAAAGCTCTCGATCTACCGGTCAATTTTTGTTCCTACCCTCACCTATGGTCATGAAGGTTGGGTCATGACCGAAAGAACTAGGTCGCGAGTACAAGCGGCCGAAATGGGCTTCCTCAGAAGGGTGGCGGGCTTCTCCCTTAGAGATAGGGCGAGGAGCTCAGTCATCCGTGAGGAGCTCGGAGTAGAGCCACTGCTCCTTTGCGTCGAAAGGAGTCAGTTGAGGTGGTTTGGGCATCTGGTAAGGATGCCCCCTGGCCGCCTCCCTTGGGAGGTGTTTCAGGCACGTCCAGCTGGGAGGAGGCCTTGGGAAAGACCCAGGATTAGGTGGAGAGATTACATCTCCACACTGGCCTGGGAACGCCTCAGGGACCCCCAGTCAGAGCTGGTTAATGTGGCTCGGGATAGGGAAGTTTGGGGCCCCCTGCTGGAGCAGCTGCCCCCGTGACCCAACTTCGGATAAGCGGTTGAAGATGGATGGATGGATGGATGGACTTCAGCCTAAGTGTATGTAAACTTATGACTTCAAATGTAGGTTGTTAGGCTCAATGCTCAGCAGAGTTATTCAAGTGCCTTCATGCTTTTGTAAAACCATTACTACACCACAACAATACTAGCTACAAGCAATTAAATGAAAGCGCAACAAAGCAAAGGCATCAAGGGCTGTTCCTGATGTCTGACAATGTGGATGCCAGTGGACCAATGTGGGTGCTGCGTTAACAGGCACTTCGCTGCATACACTGGCGGCCAAAAGTTTGGAATAATGTAAAGAATTTGCTCATACAGAAAGGAATTGGTACTTTTATTCACCAAAGTGGCATTCAATTGATCAAAATGTATAGTCAGAACATTAATAACATGAAGAATTGCTACTACAATTTGAAAAAAGATTTTCAGAACTTCTTAGACTATTTCAAAGAGTTCTCGTCAAAAAATCCTCAACGTGCACCAATGACAGCTTTGCAGATCCTTGGCATTCTAGCTGTCAGTTTGTCCAGATACTCAGGAGACATTTCACTCTAGGCTTCCTGTAGCACTTGCCATAGATGTGTCTGTCTTGTCGGGCACTTCTCACACACCTTACAGTTTAGCTAATCCTACAAAAGCTCAATGGGGTTAAGATCCATAACACTCTTTTCCAATTATATGTTGTCCAATGTCTGTTTCTTTGCCCACTCTAACCTTTTCTTTTTGTTTTTCTGTTTCAAAAGAGGCTTTTTCTTTGCAGTTCTTCTCATAAGGCCTGAGTCTTCTCTTTACTGTAGTACATGAAACTGGTGTTGAGCGGGTAGAATTCAATGAAGCGGTCAGCTGAGAACATGTGTCAAACTAGAGACTCTGATGTACTTATCCTCTTGTTTAATTGTTCATCTGGCCTTCCACATCTCTATCTGTCCTTGTTAGAGCCAGTTGTCCTTTGTCTTTGAAGACTGTAGTGTATTCAATGATGGCACTGAGGATAGACTCAAGATGGTGCCGAGTATGGCTGCCGTGTTACAAGCTTTTATGACAGCATTGCAGTTTTTTGTTTGTTTTGTTTACAGTTCTTTTGTTTTTTGTCTTGGATGTTGTCTGCATTATTATTTTATACGATAGACAAACACTTTTGGACATTGGTTCTGCAATTGCACACCAGAAATGTCAAATTCCTCAATGCCGACACGCTGTTTACAAACATGCTAGCGGAGCCCTTTGTCTGGGCTGCCCGGCCACGGAAACGCAAAAGGAAAAAGGGAAATAGAACCAGCGTTCTCATCAGACTAAGACGTCGTGCAAATCGCAAATCTCAGGACATTCCCCTGCGAGCTAAGAGTATGGATCTCTTTCCATGAGAGATGAGGGTGTTGTAGACATTTTTGATAATCAGTGGTCAAGACTGAGTCATTGCACAGGAATGCCATCTGGTCTTCTGATCTGGAAAGGGAGAAGACATTGAGAAATTTATGTTTGAACAAGGGACAGTATTTACGACTGAAAAGATGAACAGAGACACCTCGGTCCAGGCTGAGTGGGGACCTCTACCCTCTTCAGGTCAGAGGTCATGTAGTACAGGGGGGTACGTTTGGGCTGGTTAATAGTAAATCAGGCCTAGTAGCCTAGTCCCTGTATCAGAGGGAGAGAAGGGGGGAGGAAGATCTGGTTCTGCCAGTTGACCTCGGGGGGGAGAAATGTATAAGAAAGGCAGCCCTGCCTGATAAAAAAACACTCTCTCATGACACAGACGGGTTGCTGTGTAATGACTGGGTCTTCTTGCAAGAATAAATTTATTTTAAAAGACTGTTTGAGTCAGAGTGTCTCTTATGCAGTGATAATGGTTGGTTGATAATTTTTTGCCACAACAAGGGACTACTGCATTATTTGCCATACAGAAACTTTGATGTCTATGGAGATACCAGACTCAGACATCAAACCTGTGTGTTTCTCCGTGCCCCGAGCAGAGGTGGTGGTGTATGCTTTATGATCAACAAATCCTGGTATGATCAGAGGAACATACATTCTATCAAGTCTTACTGCTCTCCTAATCTGGAATTTCTTATGCTTCTTTGTCGACCATTCTGTCTACCGAGAGAATTCACAGCGGTCATAATCACTGCTGTTTACATACCCCCGCAAGCCAACATGAATGTGTGTATTTACCATTTACCATTTACCATTTAAAAATTTACCATTTTTGTGGCTCAGTGGTTGAGGCTCAGGGTTACTGACCAGAAGGTCGGGGGTTCACGCCCCAGCACCACCAAGATGGCACTGTTGGGCCCTTGAGCAAGGCCCTTAACCCTATCTGCTCCAGGGGCGCCGTACCATGGCTGACCCGACCCCAGCTTAGCTGGGATATGTGAAAACTAATAAATATGAAAACTAAAAAACTGTATATATGCAAAAAACTGTGTATAATGTGTTACTACCTGCTTACAGGCAGAAACTGAAACAGGAAGCACACACCCTCAGAATGATCCAGTGCTGGTCAGACCAATCAGATTCTACACTACAAGACTGGTTTGATCACGCGGACTGGGAGATGTTCCGGTCTGACTCTGATGACGACATTGAGGTTTACGCTGATAGTGTAACGTGTTTCATCATAAAGTGCTTAGAGGACATTGTTCTGACAAAAACAATACAGATCTACCCCAAAAAGAAACCATGGTTTTACAGCAATGTTCACACATCACTTAATGTACGGACCTCCACTTTTAATTCCGGGAATGCGGAGGAGCATAAACAAGCAAGTTATGCCCTCCGCAAAACTATCAGAGCAGTCAAACGCCAGTACAAGGACAAGATTGAAGGACAGTTCAACCCCACCGAGTCTTAAAGCATGTGGCAGGGATTTTCTATCATCATGGACTACAAAGGGAATAAAAATTGTGCCGTGAACCCTGCTGCCTCTCTCCCGGATGAGCTAAATACTTTTTATGCTTGTTTCAATGGAAATAACAATGCCCTCGTGGAGAGAGCTCTAATGGCTGAAGCTACAGAGGTTAGTTCACTCTCCGTCTCTGTAGCGGAAATAACCCTATCCTTCTGATGGGTGAATATCCGTAAAGCCGCAGGCCCAGATGGCATTCCGGGCCGCGTCATTAGAGTGCTTGCGAACAAACTGGCTGGTGTTTTTACAGACATTTTCAACCTTTCCCTGTCCTTGTCTGTAGTCCCCACATGCTTCAAAATGTATACCATTGTGCCTGTACCAAAGCAATCCAAAATCACTTGCTTAAATGACTGGCGTCCTGTTGCTCTGACCCCCATCATCAGCAAATGCTTTGAGAGTCTAATAATTTTACATTTACATTTATGCATTTGGCAGACATTTTTATCCAAAGTGACTGACAGAGCCCTTATTACAGGGACAATCCCCCTGGAGCAACCTGGCATTAAGTGCCTTGCTCAAGGACACAATGGTGTTGGCTGTGGGAGTCGAACCAGCAACCTTCTGATTACCAGTTTACCAGTTATGTGGTTTAGACCACTACACCACCACCACTTTAGAGATGACAGAGATGACATCTGCTCTGTGCTGCCTGCCTCACTGGGCCCATTGCAGTTTTCTTACTGCAACAACCGCTCCACTGACGATGCCATTGAATCTACACTACACACTGCTCTCTCCCTCCTGGAAAAAAGGAAGAAAACATATGTGAGAATGCTGTTTGTATACTACAGCTCAGCATTCAACACCATAGTGCCCTCCAAACTTGATGTGAAACTCCAGGCACTGGGCTTATACAGCTTACTTTGAAGCTGCATCCTGGACTTCCTGACAAGCAGACCCCAGGTGGTTAGAGTGGGCAGCAACATCTCCTTATCACTGAGCATCAACACTGGAGCCCCACAGGGCTGAGTTCTTAGCCCACTCCTTTATTCCTTTTACACACATGACTGTGTGACAACACACAGCTCCAATGCCATCATTAAGTTTGCTGATGATACGACAGTGATTGTTCTGATCACTGACAATGATGAAACAGCCCACAGAGAGGAGGTGCACACTCTGACATGCTGGTGTCAAGAGCACAACCTCTCCCTCAATGTCAGTAATATCAAGGAGCTTGTGGTGGACTTCAGGAGGAAAGACAGAGAACATAGCCTCATCCCCATCAATGGAGCACCGGTGGAGAGAGTCAGCAGCTTCAAGTTCCTCTGTGTCCACATCACTGTGGAACTCACATGGCCTGTCATCAATGAGGCCATTGTGAAGAAGGCTCATCAGTGCCTCTTCTTCCTGAGATGGCTGATGAACCAACACATCCTCACACGGTTCTACACCAGTACTGTAGAGAGCATCCTGACTGGCTGCATCACTGCCTGGTATGGCAATAGCATCACCCACAACCACAAAGCCAGGCATGGGGTGGTAAGAACTGCCAGACACATCATCTGAGTCAAGTCAAGTGGTTTTTATTGTTGTTTCAACCATATAAAGTTAGTACAGTACACAGCGAAACTAGACAGCGTTCCTCCAGGACCATGGTGCTACATAAAAACAACATAGGACAAACACAGAACCACATGAGACTACACAACTAAATAAAATACCTATATAACATACCTATATATACCTATATAAAGTGCACGTGCATACATGTGCAAAGAGTACGGGACAGTACAAGAAATAGAATGTAGTGAGGATGGGGGTGGGAGATGTGCTTTCCTCAGCCTTCGAAAAAAGTAGAGACACTGCTGGGCTTTCTTGGTGATAGAGCTTGTGTTGAGGGACCAGGTGAACACCAAGGAATTTGGTGCTCTTGACGATCTGCACAGAGGAGCCGTCAATGTTCAGCGGAGAGCGGTCACCCTGTGCTCTCCTAAAGTCAACAACCATCTCTTTTGTTTTGACATTCAGGGACAGGTTGTTGGCTCTACACCAGTCTGTTAGCCGCTGCACATCCTCTCTGTATGCTGACTCGTCGTTCTTGCTGATGAGATCCACCATGGTTGTGTCATCTGCGAACTTGACGATGTGGTTCGAGCTGTGCATTGCTGCACAGTCGTGAGTCAGCATAGTGAACAGCAGTGGACTGAGCACACAGCCCTGGGGGGCCCAAGTGCTCAGTGTGGTGGTGGTGGAGATGCTGTTCCCGATCCGGACTGACTGAGGTCTCCCAGTCAGGAAGTCCAGGATCCAGTTGCAGAGGGAGGTGTCCAGGCTCAGCAGGTTCAGCTTTCCAATCAGGTGCTGAGGAATTATCGTGTTGAATGCTGAGCTGAAATCTATGAACAGCATTCGAACCTATGAGTCCTTTTTGTCTAGGTGGGTGAGGGCCAGATGGAGGGTTGTGGAGATGGCGTCGTCCGTTGAACGGTTTGGACGATACGCAAACTGCAGTGGGTCTAGTGAGGGGGGCAGCTGGGTCTTAATATGCCTCTCGAAGCACTTCACGATGATTGGTGTGAGTGCGACGGGACGGTAGTTGTTGAGGCAGGACACTGAAGACTTCTTTGGCATGGGGATGATGGTGGTGGTCTTGAAGCACGTTGGAACGATGGCGCTGCTCAGAGAGATGTTGAAGATGTTGGTAAGAACATCTGCTTGCTGGTCTGCACATCCTCTGAGCACTCTGTCAGGAATGTTGTCTGGTCCAGCAGCCTTCCGTGGGTTGACTATATGTAGAGTTTTCCTCACATCCGCCGTGGTACGACAGAGCACCTGGTCATTGGGAGGAGGGGTGGTCTTCCTCGCCACCACGTCGTTCTGCACTTCGACGCATTTTTGTCACAGGCAACTGATGTTGTCCTGTAGTTGGTGATGGCCTGGATGCCCTGCCACATGCGCCGCATGTCACCGCTGTCCTGGAAGTGACTGTGGATTCTCTGGGCGTGTGCGCGCTTTGCATCTCTGATTGCCCAGGACAGTTTGGCCCTAGCTGTTCTTAAGGCTGCCATATTGCCTAAGATGTGGTCTCGGGTCCTCAGCGGCGCGAACTCCTCCGCAGTCATCCACGGCTTCTGGTTGGAGCGTGTGGTGATGGTGATGGTGAAGTTGGTAGAACCGCCCGGTACGAGCCTGGGATGTTTGTGTAAACAAGATCAAGCGCGTTTGCCCCTCTCGTTGCAAAGTCCACATACTGATGAAATATAGGGAGCACTGTCTTGAGATTCGCATGGTTGAAATCTCCAGCGACAATAAACAGTCCGTCGGGGTGAGCGTTCTGCAGTTCGCTCATAGCCCCATACTGTTCACAGAGCGCTTCCTTAGCGTTAGCGCTGGGAGAAATGTAAACTCTGGTTATGCAAGCAGTGGTGAATTCCCGTGGTAAATAAAAAGGTCTGCATCTAACAGTCACAAGCTCCAACAGCGATGAACAGTAACTAGAGACTAGCATAGAGTTTTGCACCATTCCATGTTGATGTAATTCTGTCGGCACGAAACGAAACGAGACCGTCTAGCTGAATGGTGGCATCCGGAACTCTGTCGCTGAGCCACGTCTCCGTGAAAACAAAGACGCAGCAGTCTCTAAACTCACCCTGCGTAGTCTGCTGGAGTCGGATATAGTCCGGTTTATTGTCCAGGGAGCAAACATTTGAGAGCAGGATAGACGGGAGAGCCGGCCGGCTAGGGTTTGTTTTTAGCCTAGCATGGACCCCCGCCCTCTTGCCGCACTTCCGCTTTCTTGCACACTGCTTACGACATCCTCTCCCCGAGGACTGGAGGCCTGGTCTCCACAGCAAGCCGAGTACGCGTAGCGCCTCCTGCAGATTATCATGCAGCTTGGTTTTTGCATGAGTCTTATATTTCAGTAGTGTCTGGCGATGGCAGACACGAACACCGGTTGCTCCGATGTCCATGTGCCACAAAGGTTGGGCTTTTTTAACAAAAATAGCACCATTTTGGATCCGGAGTGTCCGCTGCGTGCTACCACGCTGCCATCTTGGATCACCTGAAAATGGGTGAGGCGAGCTTCCCTCCCTCCAGGACATATATACCAGGCGATGTGTGAAAAAGCTCCGAAGATCATCAGAGACACCAGCCACCCGAGCCATGGACTGCTCACAGTGCTACCATCAGGAAGGTGGTATCGCAGCATCATGACCCACCAACTTCATGACAGCTTCTTCTCCCAAGCAATCAGACTTTTGAAAACTTGATCTCTCACGATCAATATACATCAGCACTGCACTTTATTAATCTTATTATCTCACACTGGACAGTCATAAATTATATTTTCTCTTAACAACACACTGGCAATTGACTATCAACCGACAGCCTGAATGTCAATACAGTAAAATACAACCTACTGTATATTTTATATACACTTTATATACTATTTTAATTGTATGTGTATTCTATATTGTGTGTATTGTTTACTGTACATTGTATATTATTATTGTGTTGTGTAAGTATGTGTACATTTGATATGTAAATTGTGTTGTGTAAAAATGTTGTTTATTGTAATTGGTATTTGTCTCGTCACTGTCATGACCGCTATGTTGCTCGGAACTGCACACAAGACTTTCAACTACTGTTGCACTTGTGCATGTGGTTGAGTGGCAATAAAGTGATTTTATTTCAGTGTTTTGGCCATTTTAAGCATTGTATAGCCTTCATTCCTCAAAACAATGATTGACTGATGAGTTTCTAGAGAAAGCTGTTTCTTTATTGCCATTTCTGACCTAATATTGATCTTAAGACATGCCAGTCTATTGCATACTGTGGCAACTCAAAAACAACACAAAGACAATATTAAGCTTAATTTAATGAACCAAATAGCTTTCACCTGTGTTTTATATAATGGCAAGTGATTTTCTAGTATCAATTTATCATGCTTACTCAAGGATAAGTTGTTGGAGTGATGCCTAGATTTTATCAAAAATAACATTTTTCAAATAGTGACGATGCTGTTTTTTTTACATCAGTAATGTCCTGGCTATACTTTGTGGTCAGTTTGGTGAATTGAAGAACCAATTTCCTTCTGAAACAGCAAAATCTGAACATTATTCCAAACTTTTGGCCGCCAGTACATTTATGAACTCATGAGCACTCACATTAAAATGAAGATTCCAGTCATATCAGTAATCTTATAAAAGCTGTTTTATTCTACATTGAGAGGGTCCGCACATGTTAGAATCACATGACCAGCTGAATACTACTCACTTAATCTAAGTAACCGTCTGTGTTGGGTGTAAAACGTTACTGTAATCTGATTACATTTTGCGTTAACGCAGTAGTGTAACTAAAACTTTACTTTAAAAATTAAGTAATATGATTACAGTTACAGACATGAATAAAAATGTGTTACTGAATTGCAAATTTTTATTGCTAAAACAATAATACTAATCATTTTAATTAAGTAGAATGCATTTTAAAAAAATTTACATTCCATTGTTAGTACTTTTATGTGTGTTGCTGTGTCAGCTAATGAGCATGTGCTCTAACAAACCACCATGGCATATAGAGGACATGTATGGAGGCAGATGAGTGAGCTGTGTTAATATGGATGAAGAGGAGAGTAGTTGTTTATTCAAATTGAAAATGAAAGTGAAGCATTTCAAATTTTCATGTGCTCACAATCAGTCTCAGCGAGCTCTTTATTTTAATATATTTTAAATAAAAATACAAAATACTTCAGTTAAAAGGTATAAAAAAAAATCTAAATCTGTTTTTTATCTTGAAAATACACAAAATACATGTAAAATTGGCCATTCAATGAAATACACAGGTATTATATATTATGTTTATGTTATATATAATAATGTAACTCCCAAGTATTAAATGTAAAAGGTTTTACACATTTATTTCAAGTTGTGCAAAGATCTAATCAGCAGAAATGTTTTTCATTTAATTGTCTGTGATGATATGAAATAGAAATGTCATTCAAACATACTTTTTGACTCCAAAGCTTCTCATCCAAATGCAGGTTCGGTCTGCTTTCATAAGATTATATTTTAAAATGGACCAAAACTGGGGCCTGGGTAGATCAGCAAGTATTGACACGACTACCACCCCTGAATCCAGGGTGTGCTGAGTGACTCCAGCCAGGTCTCCTAAGCAACCAAATTGGCCCAGTTGCTAGGGAGGGTAGAGTCACATGGGGTAACCTCCTCGTGGTGGTGATTAGTGGTTCTCTCAATGTGGCGTGTGGCGAGTTGTGTGTGGATCGTGGAGAGTAGCATGAGTCTCCACATGCTGTGAGTCTCCGCGGTGTCACGAACAACGAGTCACGTGATAAGACGCTCGGATTGAAGGTCTCAGAAGCAGAGGCAACTGAGACTTGTCCTCCGCCACCCGGATTGAGGCGAGTAACCGCGCCACAATTAGGACCTACTAAGTAGTGGGAATTGGGCATTCCAAATTGGGAGGAAAGGGGATAAAAATACAAAAAATTCAAAATGGAGCATTTTCTTTGTGGTTATTTTTACCTGTCATTAGTTGCTTTTGCATCATTTCTCACAGTCACTGAGCTAACTCTTCCTGTCTTTTGCTGCAATGCAAATAAGTAATTGTGAATATAGAGTAACTTTTCCTTGTGAAAGTGCATGATTGTTTATTTATCCAATCGAGGCTTGTCGTAGAACGCATGTCAACATACAGCTTTCAGTGAGGAAAGAAATGCATCCAACAAAAACGGTTGTAGCTCATTTTAGTGCACAAAATAGTTTGGTGACAGAATCTGAGTGGAATGAAAACATTTACATCGGCTTGATGTCTTCTCAGTTCTTCAGAAAAAGAAGAACCCTGTGTCTGGCCTGTGATTTTGTTATCTGAATATCATTAGAAAAATCAGCTAGTGAGACGCCGCCTTAACACCAACAACTGATTAGCTAGCAAGAGTGACTAGCTAGCTCTAATTTCCAGTGCTAGTGCTAAAACTATTTTCAACTTGCCAGTGCTCTTTTATTCCTTCATGTAAACTGAAGTCAGATCTGAATAATGTTTTTTTTTTAGCTTGTTAGCTAGCAATCTAGCTAATGATAGTTAGACTAGCTCGCTAGCTGGCTGCTGACTAATTTTGATTTTCTCACTGTTGACATGCATCGCATTGGCTGGCGAGAAGTATCATAGTTACCTTAATATTTGAAAGGAAATAAAATAACTGTTGCCAGCAACAAGTAGAATCGACCATCTCATCATCACCTTTTCTTTCTCCATATTTCCTAGCAGAAGCACAGACAATTCACTCTCCCAGTGCTAGATGGAGCAATTCTCTCTGACATCTGCAGCTCGCGTGCATGAAAGTTGGGGTTGGGGTATGGGCTGAAATATGTGCCACCAGAATCTGAATTTGAACCCTTTATATTTGAATTTGAATGGCTAAACTTGAATAATTGCATTGAAAAACTGAATTTGAATCACATAATTTGAAATTGTATTGTTTATTTAAAATTGAATTTATTCAAAAACTGAATCTGAATTGTATCATTTGAAATTGAATTTATTCGTTTGGAACTGAAGTCCAATAAAATTTGATCCTCACTGAAAATTAAACTCTCTATATATCTTCACATTCACTTCTCACAATTCAGATTCAGTTCTCAAATTCAATTTCAAGTTACTGAGACAGACATCCGGGTAGTTGGAGGATGAAGGAAGAGCAATCGAGCGCAGATCGATAGATAGCGTTCATTGGCGCACAGGACTCCTCTTGGGCCAATCAGCACCAATGTTTTGGAGCACAGGGCGTTACCCGCCATGAAACAAAGAAGAAGTGCTGCCTGACTTGCGTGACCACCACCATGGATTCGGCTGGGACAAATACGGTAATGACATTTTTTTTACGATCTAACGATCTTTTGTTTAACTGTTGTTAATGTTATAGCTATTTTGTAGAAACAGGGAAATTAAATCTTTCTCCGACGTTGCAAACACAGTAGCTATAATCCCACGTTTTTATGGTAGCCTACTAGCTCTGGTAACAACATTTTTGCCTGGTGTTTATTATTTCTAAGCGTTTGCCTCTTCCTCCGGTGAAAATGTTGTTGCAAACGTAGCTAGTGTTAGCCGCCGCCAAGTAGACTGGTCATGTCTTCATTGTGATTTTTTTTTCCCGATAACTTCTCCTCGTGGTTGTCATTGTCAGAGTAACGTTACTGCTTACTGAGAGAGAGAGAGAGAGAGAGAGAGAGAGAGAGAGAGTAGTAAGCGTGTAAGTTATGTGTCGCTGTGTTTGGCAGGTGCTAGCATAATGTAAGGCCATAAACTTCAGGGCAATTACACCATAGCACTAGCCCTATTCATTTGAATTGAATGCATAAGTTAGCTAATTCCGTTTGACTAGAACACAAAAATAGCACATTTACACTTCGAAAGAAAGCGATACAGCTTCCTGCACAACAGAGCAGTGCAAGTGGCTGATGCCATCACACGTAAAAAAGGTAAGGTGACACTGTATTTTTTGGACACTGTGTAACTGTAGGCTAAATTATGATGTTAAATTAATGTTTATATTGTGCCCCTTTGGTTACTTCATCAGGCAGATTGCTTGTCTTCATCTACATTTCATCTTCTTTTAGGGGATTTTCATTATATTCCATCATACCTAATGTTGGGGATTATTAAATTATTTCTATTCTATATTCTGCCTTAATATGTGTAGCTTGTGACAATGTGGTCCATCACAATTTCCCTGTTGGACAAAGAGAAGCTAAGACAGCAAAGACCCACATAAACACAGTTTGGCATCTCAATCCTGTGATGATAGCCTTACCTGTTTTGCTCACAGCCATAGGATAAACGGCAGATTTATACTGCATATAGATATGTTATGGTTATGGACCACAGAAATGTGGACTTAATGATCTTCTTTGTGTTAACTTATTTTCAGATTCCTGCTGCTCCAGTAGCTCTGATCGACTTCTCCTCTGCTAAAGCCAAAAAAAAAAAAGCTTGACCGTTCTATTGATGGCAGGACAACTGAAAACCAGGTTGGGAAATCACTTCATGCCCAAGAGTGAAGAGAGGGTCAGAAACATATGCTAGTTTTTTTGAGACTTTAAGCAAAAACTGTCCAAGGAGTGCAGCACTGATGGCTAGGAGCCTTACTACAAAGAATTCATCCCCAAATCTAGTATGCTTCCTAAAACTGTTCTTGAATACAGAACACCAGAGACTCTGCAGCTACCCCCAAAGAGCTTGGAGAGCTATGCCAGGTATTCCACCTAGAAGAGCTCATCATGTCCCAGGTCCAGGCTGTAGAGAGGGCAACTCGAAGTCAGAGTGCATGCAGGATTTGGTTTAGGCAAAGAGCTGGACGTATAACTGCTTCCAAGCTGAAACAAGCTATTAAGACCAACCCACAGCAACCATCCAAGAGCTTGATCAAGGCCATATGCTACCCAGAAGCATATAGGTTCACCACAGCCGCTACAAGGTATTTAGGGTTTGAATTAGGGTAAGGCAGAGGTAAGGCCGCGTGTAAACAGTGTTTATGTCCAGAAAAAGAAACACTAACAACAAAGGGTATAATTTGGATAAAAAAGAAGCTTGTCTATTAAGTAAATGTATCTTACTGGTGGAATATTAAATGAAATGTATAGTAACACATTGCTTTGGTGCACGTTAGTTATTAGTTATAGGGTTATAAGACTATGGTTATGCAGGAGTAGAACTAAGTATAGGGGTTAGGGAAATGGCATTTAAATCACTGAACTAGCTCTACACATCCAATACTAAGTAATCATTTCCTTTTCATGTTTTGCATGTGTACTGTGTACAGTTATGGATGCAAACATGAAGCACAAGCCAGAGGAGTCTATGAGAAGCTGATGGGTCGGGAGCATGCAGGCTTCTCCTGTATGGACAGTGGTCTCTGGCTGAACCCCAAGTGGCCATACATGGGGTCCTCCCTGATGGGATTGTTGCTTGTGACTGTCACGGAACTGGCATCTCGTGAGATTAAGGTAATATTACAGTCTCTGTTGTAGTAAAGTCCCTAAATCTCGAGTCTGAGTCGTGTCTCAAGTCCTAAACTGAGCAAAAAGGCAGAAAATATATTTGTTAATCTATTGTTCACGTGTCCTTCTCTTTGTGATTTTAGTGTCCACACTCTCACCAAGATGAAGCCAATCTGCGCTTGTGTGCTGGGGAAAAGGGCTTCTGCCTCATCAATGATGGGGATAATCTCTCCCCCTTGATGTTCGCAATAGCGACTGCTTGTTGACTTTTAAAACGCGTCTTAAGACATATCTTTTTATACAAGCTTTTTTATAACATATGGTATTGAGTTTTTAATGCACTTTATCTGTATGCGGCTTGTTTGTTGTGTGTATTGTCTTATGCAGTGACCTGTATATTGCTTGTGAGGTGACCTTGGGTGTTATGAAAGGCGCCATTAAATAAAATGCATTATTATTATAATGTCATGCTGGACCGGACACATGACTACTACTACCAAGTTCAGGGACAGCTTCACATTGTAGACGCTGAGTACTGTGATTTTGTTGTGTGGAACCACAATGACATTTTTGTTGAAAGGATTTTGCCCGATCTTGAACTTTGGGATGATGTTATCCCTAAAGTTGAGTGCTTTTTTAGAAACGGTATACTCCAGAAATACTGGGACAGCAAGTTACAAACTCACATGTATAATGTAATGAAAGGATCTAGGCACTCTACATTTTGACTATTGTTATGAGTGTGGTCTTTGTGAGTTCTGGTTGTTGTATAATTTAAATGAAAAGATTAAATGCCATTGAGAAGACAGAATTATACATGGTGGTTTATTTACAAGATTAGATTTTTCAACAATTGTTATAATAACAAGAACATGGTGTGCAATAACAGATTAGAATCCATTTCATTACATATAATACATATAGCCAGTACAATTGGACTAGTGGATAAAAGTATTACACTTGTTGAAAACATATTAACAGACTGATATGTGTCGGGGCTCAGGTACTACTACTCCCTGTCCTCTTACTTATCATCATCAGAGCCAAGAAGCAGGTATCAGGTATTGGACACTACATGTGTGAGGGCTCAGGTACTGGACTGACTGATTATTATCCCTCCTCCTTACTCCAATGGGACAACAGACTCCGAAAGATTAGACAAGCGCTAGGGCAACCTAAAAAGTCCATATTAGACTACCGGTAACTTAATAAGCATTACTAAGTAAATAAGCATTTAATGACAACCTAATGCTATATAAACACAGGCACAAAAAACACGTTGGCTAGCTAACATACCTCCGACGAAGTGGTCGCTGCAGACACGGGCATTAACAGACTCTGCTCCTCCCGACCGCAGACGTACGTTAAAAATCGAGAAATCTACTCTATAAAAACCCTTTCCCTTTTCTCGATTAGAACGATTGGAGCAGCCGTAAACTACACAAAACATTGGCATTTTGGCAGACGGCAGATCCTCAGCTATTTCACTTCCTGCCCTCCATCTGAATTGCGCGCTCTCGCGATGCAGCAGCGTGACGTCACGTGAAACCAACCAATGAACGCTATCTATCGATCTGCGCTCGATTGCTCTTCCTTCATCCTCCAACTACCCGGATGTCTGTCTCAGTAACTTGAAATTGAATTTGAGAACTGAATCTGAATTGTGAGAAGTTAATGTGAAGATATATAGAGAGTTGAGGATCAAATTTTATTGGACTTCAGTTCCAAACTAATAAATTCAATTTCAAATGATACAATTCAGATTCAGTTTTTGAATAAATTCAATTTTAATTAAACAATACAATTTCAAATTATGTGATTCAAATTCAGTTTTTCAATGCAATTATTCAAGTTTAGCCATTCAAATTCAAATATAAATGGTTCAAATTCAGTTTCTGGTGGCACATATTTCAGCCCATATTGGGGGGCACAGCGGAACTCGTTGATACAGGAAATCAGCAGCTAATAAAGAGGTTGACTAGCACAAAGTATTTGATATATTTTGAAAATACACTAATACCAAACTTTCGTACAAAGTTTTTTTTAGATACAAATTACATTAGATTTTTTTCAAAGAATTTAAAATACGAAGTACAAAATAATATTTTGTATTTCAAATACATGTATCTGAAATACTGCCCATCTCTGCTCCCAGCCCTGGGCTGCCGACAAATCCTCCTTAAATAACCACGCTCTACCCCATCTTCACGCACATCCCTCTCTGCAGCTGCTGTGGGAGGAGAGGGGATCGGTTTCAGGTGTATATAGAAAACATTGCTTGTTCAGCGCCTGACAGAGGGATATATCGCTCACAGTGTGTGAACAGATGTAGAGCGGCATCTTGAAAAAAGACATCACTAATTATACAGCTTTTTATGTTCTTTATATACTGTACACAATAAAACACAAACACAATGCAGTAGTGTTACAGATGCGCAAGTGATAGGATACACAATTCATCCGAGCACAAGCGGAGAGATAATCCACTTGCTGTAAAGTTGTGTAAACACACACATGCTGCACATGTACACACACAAACAGACATACTGTACATGCACACATACACAGGGTTAGGAGGGTTTCTTTTGAAAAGTATTCCACTACAGATTACAGAATACATGCTGTAAAATGTAATTTGTAATGTATTCCATTAGATTACTCAAGGTCAGTAACGTATTCTAAATACTCTGGATTACTTCTTCAGCACTGGCAGATTTTTTCACTTGTTTTGACTATAACATCTCTGTCAGTACAGTAAGACAAAATACACATTAAAAATACATTCTGTGAAAAACCCAAATACCTTATGCAGTGTTGTTTCTAAAACAAGATCAATCAAAGTGATATAAAAATATGGTGGTGTCTGGTATCATGTGCATGTAAAATGTCTAGAAATAGCATTTTAGCTTAGCGTAAAGCTGACAGTTTACACAAGGTTTATTTCTATTTCTTCTGCTCCAAACTTACTTCAAACGTACTTATCTCTCATATGAATAAACACATCATAAGAAAGTGTTTCACCGCTGTTCAAATGCACTTTGTATCTCATCATTTATATGTAGAAATGTTTTACATCTGAAAGGAGGAAATATTAAATGAAACAAATGACAATAAAAATGCTAAGTATTCTCTTCAGTAATGAAAATACTTTTTGAATGTAACTGTATTCTAAATACCAATTATTTAAATTGTAACTGTAGTGGAATATAGTTACTTATATTTTGTATTTTAAATACGTAATCCTGTTACATGTATTTTGTTACTCCAGCCCTGCACATACACATGCATGATGCAACACACAAGCAAATCTGTATATTCACACTGAAAAGAAATACACAATGGATTTACTATCAAAGCTGTCTGCAAATGTGTTTTCAGAAATATTTTCAGTTCATTAGTATTCTTTTTCTGTCACAAACACAGGTTAACAAGCATACTGTACACATACATGCCACACACAGCTAAGAAGTTTGTAGACAGCGGACACACACACACACACACCTGAAGATATGACTACAGCATATTTGAGATAAGAGAGTTCCCTCTCGAGAGGTTTCTCCTATTGCGTAAGTAGCTTACGCTATGGGAAAACTCCGTTTCTCGAGAAATATTGAAGTCTTTATGTAAAACGCATTGCAGCTGCACAGCAGACAGCAATGAGCGAGGCAGCTCGGTCATTGGCTGTGCTGCGGCAACTTGCTCGAACCAATGGCGGGGCGACTCTGAACGCGTGACCAATGGGCTCGCGCTTCGCGCTCACGCGCTCAGAGCCCGCCAAGATGGGCGTGGCTAGGGCTATATATTAGGCGCCCCGTCATGAGAGTTCTTTAGATTTAATCTCCTTCAGCGAAGACCTTCTCTTCGCTGGATCCTCCGGATTATTGGAGTCTTTTCGCCCGCCGTCGACAAGCCTACAGCAGGACTACTACGAGGACGCCGGCGCCTTCAGCTGCCTTCAAAGCCTTCTGCTACGCCATCCGGCGCGCATCACCCTGATATCCTTTTGCTAAGCTACTTTGCAAGTGTTCGCCTCTGCGACGCTTTTTGTATTTTAGTAAAAGAGCAATTTCGAGGCGTTGTTCCAAATGCCTTCCACCTGCACCTCGTGCAGAGGCCTTCTTCCTGACGGGGACTGTCACATTATCTGCACTCGCTGCCTGGGACCCGACCACGCAGAAGCTGCTCTCACTCGAGGCGGATGCCCCGAATGTGACTCCCTGGGCCTCACCGAGCTGCGCGCTCGCTTCGCCGCTTTCGCCGCGAATGAGCCTGCTACCACCGTGCTGCCGTCCCCTCTGTTCGAGCTGCGCAAGAAAGCGCCGCTCACAGAGGCCGCCAGAGCACGCAGACTTCAGTGACGTCACGCCGGGCCAGTCCCCGCGTGCTTCACCACTACCCGAGAACTCCCCGCCGCCAGTCCATTTCACGCAGGCGGACCAGAACCCCTCCAACAGAGCGGTGGGTCTCGTCTCGTCCCGCGCCGTCGACATTAGCGGACACGAGCACGGGCACCAGCATGGACTCGGAGATCGTCCGCATCCTATCTAAAGCCGTGGAAGACCTCGGGCTCGACTGGTCTTCTCCGGAAGAACCCGCCCGCAGCCGGCTGGACGAGTGGTTCCTACAGGGGCGCCAGCAGGCCCCTCGACAGAGACCCTCCCCTTTCTTCCCCGAAGTTCACGACGAACTCACAAAGTCGTGGAAAGCCCCGCACTCTGCTCACCTGAAGCCTTCTTTCTCTTCCTCGCGCTCCTCGGTAGACGGCGCAAGAGAAAGAGGCTACGAGGGAACCCCGCCCCTCGAGGAGGCTGTGGCCAACCATCTGTGCCAAAGCTTCTCATCCCTCGAAGCCCTGCCGATCTACCTCAGCTCTCGCCGGTCGTGCATACGGCGCCGCCGGCCAAGCTGCATCAGCGCTTCATTCCATGGCTGTTCTGCAAGTTTATCAGGCCAAACTTCTCTGCACCATGGACGAGTCTGGACCTGAACCTGAGGCTTTCAAGGACCTGTGCAGCGCCACTGATGTAGCCCTGCGAGCCACAAAGGCCACCGCCCAATCCATCGGCCGGGCCATGGCTAACCTGACTGTCCTTGAGTGCTATCTGTGGCTGACGCTAACGTAGATGAAGGACGCGGATAAGGCGCCATTCCTCGACGCGCCTATCACTCCAAGCGGCCTGTTCGGACCGGCGGTAAGAGAGTTCGCGGAACGCTTCACTGAAGCTCGGAAGGATTCGCAGGCTATGCGTCACTTCCTGCCCAAGCGCTCCAGCTCGTCACAGAGCCGCCAGAGACCGCCTCAGCAGCAGCAGCGAGCCAGAGCGGCGCCTCCCGTCTCCCAGCCAAAAAACAGACCTGGAACAGACGCTCGACGCCGCTCGCATTCCGCTAACCAAAAGCAGCCGCCTGAGCGACGGGGACCTCGGCCCAAGATCGTGCTGAACCCAGAGCCTCGTAAGTCTTCCTAGCCATAGGAAGAAAAAGAGAGAGTGCGTGTCTCGCAAAAGCCGGACCACTCTCTCCAAAACGTGTAAAACATTACCCAGTCCCCTTACAGGTGGCTGGAAATGTCTGTACAGCAGTCAATGGGCCAGTCACAGAACTCGCTCACCTGCAATCAAACGCCGTTTTAACAGCGACACACAAAAATCACAAAAAGAGTCATTTTCTGCTTGTGTCACTAAGGGGTCACGTGTCCACACTAAAGTGCGCATTACCACATATCAATACTGTCCAAACAGTGCCGAATACTTCCCCAGCTCCAGCTGGACGCCCCATAAATGTAGATCGTGTGCCTATTGTCATGTATGCACCAATACACACAAGTACTGTTCCCACAGTTATAAACACTTCCCCAGTAAAAGCGGGAAATACTATAAAGGTAGCGCGCGTGCCTGCTGTCATGCATGCACCCCTACACACAAACACTGTATGCATGGCCAGAAACCCCCCGCCACGAGCGGGAGGCTTTATGAAATTGGCGCGCGTGCCTACTACAGTATATGCACCCCCACCCATAAGCGCTGCCCATACAGTTCTCTGGCTCATGCCGCGAGCATCACAGATGCGACGCGCGAGCCAAGAAACTCCCCGCTAAGAGCGGGAAGCTTTATGAAAGTGGCGCGCGTGCCTATTACAATGTATGCACCCCCACCCGTAAACACTGTCGATACAGTTTCAAACATTTCTCCAGCTCACGCTGCGAGCATTACGGAGATAGCACGCGTGCCTGTAATCTCACACGCACCCCTGCACTCGGCACTCAACAAAGCTGCTCAGCGCGCGCCCGCGCTTCTGAGAGCTGTAAGCTCAGTGTTAGCACAAGGCGATTCGCCGGTGGGGCCCATACGTCACTGCGACACGCCCCCAGCCAGCATTCAGCCCATATCTGTGCGAGCAAAAGCCTGGGAAAAAATCCCAGACATACCGAAATGGGTTTTGAACATAATAAAACACGGTTACTCGCTTCAATTCGCTCGCTGACCACCCCGCTTTTCAGCGGTGGTCGAGACGAAAGTGAGGAAAGATGTTTCACATGTTCTACGCACCGAGGTGCTCAAACTGATAGAGAAGGGCGCTACAGAAACTGTCCCTCCCTCTATGAGCGAGGCGGGTTTTTACAGCCGCTATTTTCTCGTCCCGAAAAAGGACGGTGGCCTCCGCCCCATCCTAGATCTCAGACATCTGAACAAAGCTTTAATGATTCGCTCGTTCAGAATGTTAACGACCAAACATATCCTCGCGCAAGTTCAGCCCGGGATTGGTTTCTATCAGTGGATTTGAAAGACGCTTTCACATTCCGATAGCGCCTCATCACAGGCCTTTTCTGAGATTCGCTTTCGAGGGACAGTCATACCAGTACACAGTACTACCATTCGGCCTATCATTGGCCCCCCGTACATTCATGAAATGTATCACCTCATCACAGGCCTTTTCTGAGATTCGCTTTCGAGGGACAGTCATTCCAGTACACAGTACTACCATTCGGCCTATCATTGGCCCCCCGTACATTCACGAAATGTATGGACGCAGCACTTTTCCCCCTGAGACAGCGGGGAGTGCGAATACTGAATTACCTCGCTGATTGGCTAATCATAGCACAATCAGAGAGTCAGTTAACAATGCACAGATCTTGGATTATCAGCCATCTAGAATGCCTGGGTCTGAGAATCAATTTTGCAAAGAGCGTGCTATCCCCCAGCCAAAATATCTCTTTTCTGGGAATAGTGCTAGACTCAGTGCAGATGACGGCGCGCCTCTCATCAGAGCGCGGGCTCACTATTCGGCGCCTTGCAACATCATTCAGAGCGGGCGCGCATGCCCCCGTCAAACGATTTCAAAGGATGCTCGGTCTCATGGCCTCGGCATCAGCTGTACTCCAGCTAGGATTGTTGCACATGCGTCCTCTCCAACGCTGGCTCAAGAGCCGTGTCCCCACTCCCGCGTGGCGCTCGGGCCACTTTTTAATCAGAGCGAATCACGGCTGTATAAAAGCCCTGACGCCCTGGAAAGCTGTCAACTGGTATCAAACCGGCGTGAGTCTGGGCATGAACACACGGAGAAAAATTATCACGACAGATGCCTCCAAAATAGGATGGGGGGCCCTTTACGAGGGCAGGCCTGTCTCCGGCTTTTGGTCAAACCCGGAAAAGTGCCTACATATAAACTGTCTGGAAATGAAAGCGGGCGCCTTGGCTCTCAGAGCCCTGCTTCCGTACCTGAAAAACAAACACGTCCTGGTCCGAACGGACAACATGACGGTAGTATCATATATAAATCGCCAGGGTGGACTCAGGTCGAGCCCCCTGCACTCTATGGCCAGGGAGCTCATCTTATGGTCACAGCACAACCTGCGCTCGCTGAGAGCAGCGCATGTGCCAGGCGTCCTGAACCAGGGAGCGGACATGCTGTCCAGAGACAAAGTTCTCCCAGGGGAATGGTCTCTCCACCCCCTGACGGCTCAGTGGTTATGGCAAACCTTTGGCAAGGCAGAGGTCGACCTCTTCGCCTCCAGGGAAAATGCGCACTGCCCTCTTTTCTTCTCAAAAAGCACGGACGCGCTCGCCCAAGTCTGGCCGAACCGCCCCTTGTATGCTTTTCCCCTGATCGCGATGCTACCTCAGGTCATCAGTCGGATCAGGGAAGTGAAATGTGCAGTGCTCCTGGTAGCCCCACTCTAGAAGAACCAGACGTGGTTTCCAGAACTGATGCAGATGATGCAATCTGCCCCATGGCCGATTCCGTTGAGGCTGGACCTCCTCAGGCAGGCCAACGGGATGATTCTTCATCCCCGCCCCGATCTGTGGGCCCTTCATGCATGGCCCCTCAACGGGTTCCCGAGAACCTCCCCAGTGGAGTGTTGAGAACCATCACTGAGGCGCGAGCACCCTCTACGAGGCGCTTATATGCCCAAAAGTGGAAAGTGTTCAGTGACTGGTGTGATACCAAGAGCTTGAACCCCAAATCGTGCGAGATACCAAGTGTACTCGCCTTCTTGCAAGAGTTGCTGGAGGCGGGCCGCACACCCTCCACGCTCAAAGTCTATGTGGCTGCCATAGCGGCGTCACACAATCCTGACAAGGGACGCTCATTAGGGAAAAACGACCTAATCATTTGTTTCCTAAGAGGCGCTAGGAGGATGAACCCTCCTCGCCCCCCCTCGGTGCCGATCTGGGACCTGGCCACGGTCCTGGACGCACTCAAGAGTGCCCCGTTATAACCTCTCCGAACCGTGCACCTTAAACAGCTCTCGCTCAAAACTGCGCTCTTGCTGGCGCTCGCCTCAGTCAAGAGAGTGGGCGACCTGCATGCGCTGTCATCAAGCGCTGCTTGCCTGGAATTTGGACCTAACGGCTGCAGAGTTGTCCTTAGGCCAAAGCACGGGTATATTCCTAAAGTGCTCTCCACACCCTTCAGAGTACAGGTTATATCTCTGGCAGCGCTATCGTCTCCAGCAGATGAAAGCAACG
Organism: Xyrauchen texanus; assembly: GCF_025860055.1. NCBI lineage: Eukaryota > Metazoa > Chordata > Actinopteri > Cypriniformes > Catostomidae > Xyrauchen > Xyrauchen texanus. The sequence continues at coordinate 1,208,152 of NC_068320.1, forward strand.
CTAATTTACTCTGCCCGGTCAGGGCGCTCAGAGTATATTTGGAACGTTCTGCCCTGTTCAGACAGACGGAACAATTATTTGTATGCTTTGGCGGCCGCACTAAAGGTCTCGCAGTTTCAAAGCAAAGAATATCGCGCTGGATAGTGGATGCTATAGCGCTGGCTTATGAAGCCAAGGGCCTTCAATGCCCCTTAGGCGTCAGAGCTCACTCTACGAGGAGCATGGCCTCCTCATGGGCGTGGTCGAGTGGGATACCCATTGAAGATATTTGTGTGGCGGCAGGCTGGGCCTCGCCTTCGACATTTATCAGGTTTTATAACCTACAGGTCCCCTCATGGCATTCCAACATTCTATCAGCCTGACTGTAGTATGAACTGGAGTATGTATTTGCTGAGCATTATCTCCTCCCTTATAAGGTCCGTCTCTGACTGACTTAGAAGGTTTTTTATGCATATCAGTATGTAGAAAAAATCAGTACATAAGATATGTGCTTATGTTTTTACAATGAGCTCCCACCATGGGCCACCTTGGGGCAAAGGCGCTCTGTATTATCCCATTATATAGCTCGCCGTTGGCCGGCTCGTTGAATAATCACTTTGCTTTAAGGCTCAGGCATCTGCCTCTGGCTTTATAGAGCGAAGTCAGCACGCACAGTGTTTTGCATGGTGTTCCCATAGCGTAAGCTACTTACGCAATAGGAGAGACCTCTCGAGAGGGAACGACTCGGTTACTAACGTAACCTCGGTTCCCTGAGAGGAGGGAACGAGTATTACGTAAGCTGCCGTGCTTGTGCTTGGTCAGTTCGCTTCAGTCGATTGAACCTAAAGAAATCTCATGACGGGGCGCCTAATATATAGCCCTAGCCATGCCCATCTTGGTGGGCTCTGAGCGCACGAGCCATTGGTTGCGCGTTCAGAGTCGCCCCGCCATTGGTTCGAGCAAGTTGCCGCAGCACAGCCAATGACCGAGCTGCCTCGCTCATTGCTGTCTGCTGTGCAGCTGCAATGCGTTTTACATAAAGACTTCAATATTTCTCGAGAAACTGAGTTTTCCCATAGCGTAAGCTACTTACGCAATACTCGTTCCCTCCTCTCAGGGAACCGAGGTTACGTAAGTAACCGAGTCGTTAAGTTGCATATTTAGAAATGCATTGGATCTCTTTAGCCAAGTTGCTGTCTTTGTCATATTGCGGTAATTTTGTTATCGTTTTCAGTCAATTTTAAGTACTAAAAGAGCTATTAGTGTAAAAAAAAAAAACAATTCACAGGGTTTGATTGGTTTAAGAAAGTAACTTCAAAGTAAAGTAATTAGTAATCAAATTACTATCCAGATGAAGTAATTAGTAAAATAATCGAATTACAATTTCCCAAAATGAAATAGTAATCAGTAGTGGATTACTTATTTATAGTATCTTGCCCAACTCTGGTAACCGTTCTGTTATTTCACTCATTGATTAAAGTAATCATGACTGACTGTTAATATTTCTACAAAGGCATCTGAAACTGAAAACTATTGATTTTAAATTATGCTGCATCCACGTCACGAGGGGTTACTGTAAGTCCAAGATGTTAAAGCACCTATAATAAGGGCAAAGTGTTTAAATGTCAGTAATCTATCAGAATTAAGTAAGAGCAGACCCTTAAATGAACACATTCCTGAGATATTTGTGGGGGGGAAATTATATTTATTGTAAAAAAAAAAAAAGTGTGAAGTCTTTTGGGGCTTTTGTTTTAACGCAACAGGGTGTAAAGCGGAAGTGCTGTCGAGGAAAGGTGACGTTTTCGGAAATAGATCGCAGGCAACTAGCGGAAGATGCTAACACTGTTTATATGATGAATTAATCAGATTAATCAAACTTAATCCGCAATCCACTGAACTGACGGGTCTGATGGATCAGTCATTAATCGGACGGATGTGATCGCTTGATAATGAAGTGATGGAACTGATGCTCTTCGTCTGTTTTTACATAATCAATAATAACAATAACAATCATAGAACACACACGGATGATCTGCGCCCTTCTTCAACTGGACTGTAGTCGCTGAATGGACAGACATCATCTTCCAGACGGTGGTTCATATTAACACTGGATGAAATGATCAATGTGTTCTTCAAATATTACTGAGATGTCGGTGTTCAGTGAGTTTGTGGCTCCGCCGGAGTGTCCGGTGTTCGAGCCCAGCTGGCAGGACTTCAGTGACCCGTTCGGATTCATCCATAAAATCAGAGAGATCGCCGAGAACACCGGCATCTGCAAGATCAGACCACCACAGGTACATAAACACTCATATTTAACACATTAAAACACGATATCAGACCGCCACAGGTACATAAACACTCATATTTAACACATTAAAACACCATATCAGACCGCCACAGGTACATAAACACTCATATTTAACACATTAAAACACCAGATCAGACAGCCACAGGTACATAAACACTCATATTTAACACATTAAAACACCAGATCAGACCGCCACAGGTACATAAACACTCATATTTAACACATTAAAACACCATATCAGACTGCCACAGGTACATAAACACTCATATTTAACAGATTAAAACACCAGATCAGACCGCCACAGGTACATAAACACTCATATTTAACACATTAAAACACCATATCAGACCGCCACAGGTACATAAACACTCATATTTAACACATTAAAACACCATATCAGACCGCCACAGGTACATAAACACTCATATTTAACACATTAAAACACCATATCAGACCGCCTCAGGTACATAAACACTCATATTTAACACATTAAAACACCAGATCAGACCGCCACAGGTACATAAACACTCATATTTAACACATTAAAACACCAGATCAGACCGCCACAGGTACATAAACACTCATATTTAACACATTAAAACACCAGATCAGACCGCCACAGGTACACTCATATTTAACACATTAAATCACCATATCAGACCGCCACAAGTACGTAAACACTCATATTTAACACATTAAAACACCATATCAGACCGCCACAGGTACATAAACACTCATATTTAACACATTAAAACACCGTATCAGACCGCCACAGGTACATAAATACTCATATTTAACACATTAAAACACCAGATCAGACCGCCACAGGTACATAAACACTCATATTTAACACATTAAAACACCAGATCAGACCGCCACAGGTACATAAACACTCATATTTAACACATTAAAACACGATATCAGACCGCCACAGGTACATAAACACTCATATTTAACACATTAAAACACCATATCAGACCGCCACAGGTACATAAACACTCATATTTAACACATTAAAACACCAGATCAGACAGCCACAGGTACATAAACACTCAAATTTAACACATTAAAACACCAGATCAGACCGCCACAGGTACATAAACACTCATATTTAACACATTAAAACACCATATCAGACTGCCACAGGTACATAAACACTCATATTTAACAGATTAAAACACCAGATCAGACCGCCACAGGTACATAAACACTCATATTTAACACATTAAAACACCATATCAGACCGCCACAGGTACATAAACACTCATATTTAACACATTAAAACACCATATCAGACCGCCACAGGTACATAAACACTCATATTTAACACATTAAAACACCATATCAGACCGCCTCAGGTACATAAACACTCATATTTAACACATTAAAACACCAGATCAGACCGCCACAGGTACATAAACACTCATATTTAACACATTAAAACACCAGATCAGACCGCCACAGGTACATAAACACTCATATTTAACACATTAAAACACCAGATCAGACCGCCACAGGTACACTCATATTTAACACATTAAATCACCATATCAGACCGCCACAAGTACGTAAACACTCATATTTAACACATTAAAACACCATATCAGACCGCCACAGGTACATAAACACTCATATTTAACACATTAAAACACCGTATCAGACCGCCACAGGTACATAAATACTCATATTTAACACATTAAAACACCAGATCAGACCGCCACAGGTACATAAACACTCATATTTAACACATTAAAACACCAGATCAGACCGCCACAGGTACATAAACACTCATATTTAACACATTAAAACACCAGATCAGACCGCCACAGGTACATAAACACTCATATTTAACACATTAAAACACCATATCAGACTGCCACAGGTACATAAACACTCATATTTAACACATTAAAACACCAGATCAGACAGCCACAGGTACATAAACACTCATATTTAACACATTAAAACACCAGATCAGACAGCCACAGGTACATAAACACTCATATTTAACATATTAAAACACCAGATCAGACCGCCACAGGTACATAAACACTCATATTTAACACATTAAAACACCAGATCAGACCACCACAGGTACACTCATATTTAACACATTAAAACACCATATCAGACCGCCTCAGGTACATAAACATTCATATTTAACACATTAAAACACCATATCAGACCGCCTCAGGTACATAAACATTCATATTTAACACATTAAAACACCATATCAGACTGCCACAGGTACATAAACACTCATATTTAACACATTAAAACACCATATCAGACTGCCACAGGTACATAAACACTCATATTTAACACATTAAAACACCATATCAGACCGCCACAGGTACATAAACACTCATATTTAACATATTAAAACACCATATCAGACCGCCACAGGTACATAAACACTCATATTTAACACATTAAAACACCAGATCAGACAGCCACAGGTACATAAACACTCATATTTAACACATTAAAACACCATATCAGACCGCCACAGGTACATAAACACTCATATTTAACACATTAAAACACCATATCAGACCGCCACAGGTACATAAACACTCATATTTAACACATTAAAACACCATATCAGACCGCCACAGGTACATAAACACTCATATTTAACACATTAAAACACCATATCAGACCGCCACAGGTACATAAACACTCATATTTAACACATTAAAACACCAGATCAGACCGCCACAGGTACATAAACACTCATATTTAACACATTAAAACACCAGATCAGACCGCCACAGGTACATAAACACTCATATTTAACACATTAAAACACCAGATCAGACCGCCACAGGTACATAAACACTCATATTTAACACATTAAAACACCATATCAGACCGCCACAGGTACATAAACACTCATATTTAACACATTAAAACACCATATCAGACCGCCACAGGTACATAAACACTCATATTTAACACATTAAAACACCATATCAGACCACCACAGGTACATAAACACTCATATTTAACACATTAAAACACCAGATCAGACCGCCACAGGTACATAAACACTCATATTTAACACATTAAAACACCAGATCAGACCGCCACAGGTACATAAACACTCATATTTAACACATTAAAACACCAGATCAGACCGCCACAGGTACATAAACACTCATATTTAACACATTAAAACACCAGATCAGACCGCCACAGGTACATAAACACTCATATTTAACACATTAAAACACCAGATCAGACCACCACAGGTACATAAACACTCATATTTAACAGATTAAAACACCAGATCAGACCGCCACAGGTACATAAACACTCATATTTAACACATTAAAACACCAGATCAGACCGCCACAGGTACATAAACACTCATATTTAACACATTAAAACACCATATCAGACCGCCACAGGTACATAAACACTCATATTTAACACATTAAAACACCAGATCAGACCGCCACAGGTACATAAACACTCATATTTAACACATTAAAACACCATATCAGACCGCCACAGGTACATAAACACTCATATTTAACACATTAAAACACCAGATCAGACCAGCCACAGGTACATAAACACTCATATTTAACACATTAAAACACCAGATCAGACCGCCACAGGTACATAAACACTCATATTTAACACATTAAAACACCAGATCAGACCACCACAGGTACACTCATATTTAACACATTAAATCACCATATCAGACCGCCACAGGTACATAAACACTCATATTTAACACATTAAAACACCATATCAGACCGCCACAGGTACATAAACACTCATATTTAACACATTAAAACACCATATCAGACCGCCACAGGTACATAAACACTCATATTTAACACATTAAAACACCAGATCAGACCACCACAGGTACATAAACACTCATATTTAACACATTAAAACACCAGATCAGACCGCCACAGGTACATAAACACTCATATTTAACACATTAAAACACCAGATCAGACCACCACAGGTACATAAACACTCATATTTAACAGATTAAAACACCAGATCAGACTGCCACAGGTACATAAACACTCATATTTAACACATTAAAACACCAGATCAGACCACCACAGGTACATAAACACTCATATTTAACACATTAAAACACCATATCAGACCGCCACAGGTACATAAACACTCATATTTAACACATTAAAACACCAGATCAGACCACCACAGGTACATAAACACTCATATTTAACACATTAAAACACCAGATCAGACCGCCACAGGTACATAAACACTCATATTTAACACATTAAAACACCATATCAGACTGCCACAGGTACATAAACACTCATATTTAACACATTAAAACACCAGATCAGACCACCACAGGTACATAAACACTCATATTTAACACATTAAAACACCAGATCAGACCGCCACAGGTACATAAACACTCATATTTAACACAATAAAACACCAGATCAGACCGCCACAGGTACACTCATATTTAACACATTAAATCACCATATCAGACCGCCACAAGTACATAAACACTCATATTTAACACATTAAAACACCATATCAGACCGCCACAGGTACATAAACACTCATATTTAACACATTAAAACACCGTATCAGACCGCCACAGGTACATAAACACTCATATTTAACACATTAAAACACCAGATCAGACCACCACAGGTACATAAACACTCATATTTAACACATTAAAACACCAGATCAGACCGCCACAGGTACATAAACACTCATATTTAACACATTAAAACACCAGATCAGACCACCACAGGTACATAAACACTCATATTTAACAGATTAAAACACCAGATCAGACCGCCACAGGTACATAAACACTCATATTTAACACATTAAAACACCAGATCAGACCACCACAGGTACATAAACACTCATATTTAACACATTAAAACACCATATCAGACCGCCACAGGTACATAAACACTCATATTTAACACATTAAAACACCAGATCAGACCGCCACAGGTACATAAACACTCATATTTAACACATTAAAACACCATATCAGACCGCCACAGGTACATAAACACTCATATTTAACACATTAAAACACCAGATCAGACCGCCACAGGTACATAAACACTCATATTTAACACATTAAAACACCAGATCAGACCGCCACAGGTACATAAACACTCATATTTAACACATTAAAACACCAGATCAGACCACCACAGGTACACTCATATTTAACACATTAAATCACCATATCAGACCTCCACAGGTACATAAACACTCATATTTAACACATTAAAACACCATATCAGACCGCCACAGGTACATAAACACTCATATTTAACACATTAAAACACCATATCAGACCACCACAGGTACATAAACACTCATATTTAACACATTAAAACACCAGATCAGACCACCACAGGTACATAAACACTCATATTTAACACATTAAAACACCAGATCAGACCGCCACAGGTACATAAACACTCATATTTAACACATTAAAACACCATATCAGACTGCCACAGGTACATAAACACTCATATTTAACACATTAAAACACCAGATCAGACCGCCACAGGTACATAAACACTCATATTTAACACATTAAAACACCATATCAGACCGCCACAGGTACATAAACACTCATATTTAACACATTAAAACACCAGATCAGACCGCCACAGGTACATAAACACTCATATTTAACACATTAAAACACCAGATCAGACCGCCACAGGTACATAAACACTCATATTTAACACATTAAAACACCAGATCAGACCGCCACAGGTACATAAACACTCATATTTAACACATTAAAACACCAGATCAGACCGCCACAGGTACATAAACACTCATATTTAACACATTAAAACACCAGATCAGACCACCACAGGTACATAAACACTCATATTTAACACATTAAAACACCAGATCAGACCGCCACAGGTACATAAACACTCATATTTAACACATTAAAACACCAGATCAGACCGCCACAGGTACATAAACACTCATATTTAACACATTAAAACACCATATCAGACCGCCACAGGTACATAAACACTCATATTTAACACATTAAAACACCAGATCAGACCGCCACAGGTACATAAACACTCATATTTAACACATTAAAACACCAGATCAGACCGCCACAGGTACATAAACACTCATATTTAACACATTAAAACACCAGATCAGACCGCCACAGGTACATAAACACTCATATTTAACACATTAAAACACCATATCAGACCGCCACAGGTACATAAACACTCATATTTAACACATTAAAACACCAGATCAGACCGCCACAGGTACATAAACACTCATATTTAACACATTAAAACACCAGATCAGACCGCCACAGGTACATAAACACTCATATTTAACACATTAAAACACCAGATCAGACCACCACAGGTACATAAACACTCATATTTAACACATTAAAACACCAGATCAGACCGCCACAGGTACATAAACACTCATATTTAACACATTAAAACACCATATCAGACCGCCACAGGTACATAAACACTCATATTTAACACATTAAAACACCAGATCAGACCGCCACAGGTACATAAACACTCATATTTAACACATTAAAACACCAGATCAGACCGCCACAGGTACATAAACACTCATATTTAACACATTAAAACACCAGATCAGACCGCCACAGGTACATAAACACTCATATTTAACACATTAAAACACCAGATCAGACCGCCACAGGTACATAAACACTCATATTTAACACATTAAAACACCATATCAGACCGCCACAGGTACATAAACACTCATATTTAACACATTAAAACACCAGATCAGACCACCACAGGTACATAAACACTCATATTTAACACATTAAAACACCAGATCAGACCACCACAGGTACATAAACACTCATATTTAACACATTAAAACACCAGATCAGACCGCCACAGGTACATAAACACTCATATTTAACACATTAAAACACCATATCAGACCGCCACAGGTACATAAACACTCATATTTAACACATTAAAACACCAGATCAGACCGCCACAGGTACATAAACACTCATATTTAACACATTAAAACACCAGATCAGACCGCCACAGGTACATAAACACTCATATTTAACACATTAAAACACCAGATCAGACCGCCACAGGTACATAAACACTCATATTTAACACATTAAAACACCAGATCAGACCGCCACAGGTACATAAACACTCATATTTAACACATTAAAACACCAGATCAGACCACCACAGGTACATAAACACTCATATTTAACACATTAAAACACCAGATCAGACCGCCACAGGTACATAAACACTCATATTTAACACAATAAAACACCAGATCAGACCGCCACAGGTACATCTCATATTTAACACATTAAATCACCATATCAGACCGCCACAGGTACATAAACACTCATATTTAACACATTAAAACACCATATCAGACCGCCACAGGTACATAAACACTCATATTTAACACATTAAAACACCATATCAGACCGCCACAGGTACATAAACACTCATATTTAACACATTAAAACACCAGATCAGACCACCACAGGTACATAAACACTCATATTTAACACATTAAAACACCAGATCAGACCGCCACAGGTACATAAACACTCATATTTAACACATTAAAACACCAGATCAGACCACCACAGGTACATAAACACTCATATTTAACACATTAAAACACCAGATCAGACCGCCACAGGTACATAAACACTCATATTTAACACATTAAAACACCAGATCAGACCACCACAGGTACATAAACACTCATATTTAACACATTAAAACACCAGATCAGACCGCCACAGGTACATAAACACTCATATTTAACACATTAAAACACCAGATCAGACCGCCACAGGTACATAAACACTCATATTTAACACATTAAAACACCATATCAGACCGCCACAGGTACATAAACACTCATATTTAACACATTAAAACACCAGATCAGACCGCCACAGGTACATAAACACTCATATTTAACACATTAAAACACCAGATCAGACCGCCACAGGTACATAAACACTCATATTTAACACATTAAAACACCAGATCAGACCACCACAGGTACACTCATATTTAACACATTAAATCACCATATCAGACCGCCACAGGTACATAAACACTCATATTTAACACATTAAAACACCATATCAGACCGCCACAGGTACATAAACACTCATATTTAACACATTAAAACACCAGATCAGACCACCACAGGTACATAAACACTCATATTTAACACATTAAAACACCAGATCAGACCGCCACAGGTACATAAACACTCATATTTAACACATTAAAACACCAGATCAGACCGCCACAGGTACATAAACACTCATATTTAACACATTAAAACACCAGATCAGACCGCCACAGGTACATAAACACTCATATTTAACACATTAAAACACCATATCAGACCGCCACAGGTACATAAACACTCATATTTAACACATTAAAACACCAGATCAGACCGCCACAGGTACATAAACACTCATATTTAACACATTAAAACACCAGATCAGACCGCCACAGGTACATAAACACTCATATTTAACACATTAAAACACCAGATCAGACCACCACAGGTACATAAACACTCATATTTAACACATTAAAACACCAGATCAGACCGCCACAGGTACATAAACACTCATATTTAACACATTAAAACACCATATCAGACCGCCACAGGTACATAAACACTCATATTTAACACATTAAAACACCATATCAGACCACCACAGGTACATAAACACTCATATTTAACACATTAAAACACCAGATCAGACCGCCACAGGTACATAAACACTCATATTTAACACATTAAAACACCAGATCAGACCGCCACAGGTACATAAACACTCATATTTAACACATTAAAACACCAGATCAGACCGCCACAGGTACATAACACTCATATTTAACACATTAAATCACCATATCAGACCGCCACAGGTACATAAACACTCATATTTAACACATTAAAACACCATATCAGACCGCCACAGGTACATAAACACTCATATTTAACACATTAAAACACCAGTATCAGACCGCCACAGGTACATAAACACTCATATTTAACACATTAAAACACCAGATCAGACCACCACAGGTACATAAACACTCATATTTAACACATTAAAACACCAGATCAGACCACCACAGGTACATAAACACTCATATTTAACACATTAAAACACCAGATCAGACCGCCACAGGTACATAAACACTCATATTTAACACATTAAAACACCAGATCAGACCACCACAGGTACATAAACACTCATATTTAACAGATTAAAACACCAGATCAGACCGCCACAGGTACATAAACACTCATATTTAACACATTAAAACACCAGATCAGACCGCCACAGGTACATAAACACTCATATTTAACACATTAAAACACCATATCAGACCGCCACAGGTACATAAACACTCATATTTAACACATTAAAACACCAGATCAGACCGCCACAGGTACATAAACACTCATATTTAACACATTAAAACACCATATCAGACCGCCACAGGTACATAAACACTCATATTTAACACATTAAAACACCAGATCAGACCGCCACAGGTACATAAACACTCATATTTAACACATTAAAACACCAGATCAGACCGCCACAGGTACATAAACACTCATATTTAACACATTAAAACACCAGATCAGACCGCCACAGGTACATAAACACTCATATTTAACACATTAAAACACCAGATCAGACCACCACAGGTACATAAACACTCATATTTAACACATTAAAACACCAGATCAGACCGCCACAGGTACATAAACACTCATATTTAACACATTAAAACACCAGATCAGACCGCCACAGGTACATAAACACTCATATTTAACACATTAAAACACCAGATCAGACCGCCACAGGTACATAAACACTCATATTTAACACATTAAAACACCAGATCAGACCACCACAGGTACATAAACACTCATATTTAACACATTAAAACACCATATCAGACCGCCACAGGTACATAAACACTCATATTTAACACATTAAAACACCAGATCAGACCGCCACAGGTACATAAACACTCATATTTAACACATTAAAACACCAGATCAGACCGCCACAGGTACATAAACACTCATATTTAACACATTAAAACACCATATCAGACCGCCACAGGTACATAAACACTCATATTTAACACATTAAAACACCAGATCAGACCGCCACAGGTACATAAACACTCATATTTAACACATTAAAACACCAGATCAGACCGCCACAGGTACATAAACACTCATATTTAACACATTAAAACACCAGATCAGACCGCCACAGGTACATAAACACTCATATTTAACACATTAAAACACCATATCAGACCGCCACAGGTACATAAACACTCATATTTAACACATTAAAACACCAGATCAGACCGCCACAGGTACATAAACACTCATATTTAACACATTAAAACACCAGATCAGACCGCCACAGGTACATAAACACTCATATTTAACACATTAAAACACCAGATCAGACCGCCACAGGTACATAAACACTCATATTTAACACATTAAAACACCAGATCAGACCACCACAGGTACATAAACACTCATATTTAACACATTAAAACACCAGATCAGACCGCCACAGGTACATAAACACTCATATTTAACACATTAAAACACCATATCAGACCGCCACAGGTACATAAACACTCATATTTAACACATTAAAACACCAGATCAGACCACCACAGGTACATAAACACTCATATTTAACACATTAAAACACCATATCAGACCGCCACAGGTACATAAACACTCATATTTAACACATTAAAACACCAGATCAGACCGCCACAGGTACACACTCATATTTAACACATTAAATCACCATATCAGACCGCCACAGGTACATAAACACTCATATTTAACACATTAAAACACCAGATCAGACCGCCACAGGTACATAAACACTCATATTTAACACATTAAAACACCATATCAGACCGCCACAGGTACATAAACACTCATATTTAACACATTAAAACACCAGATCAGACCGCCACAGGTACATAAACACTCATATTTAACACATTAAAACACCAGATCAGACCGCCACAGGTACATAAACACTCATATTTAACACATTAAAACACCAGATCAGACCACCACAGGTACACTCATATTTAACACATTAAATCACCATATCAGACCTCCACAGGTACATAAACACTCATATTTAACACATTAAAACACCATATCAGACCGCCACAGGTACATAAACACTCATATTTAACACATTAAAACACCATATCAGACCACCACAGGTACATAAACACTCATATTTAACACATTAAAACACCAGATCAGACCACCACAGGTACATAAACACTCATATTTAACACATTAAAACACCAGATCAGACCGCCACAGGTACATAAACACTCATATTTAACACATTAAAACACCATATCAGACTGCCACAGGTACATAAACACTCATATTTAACACATTAAAAGACCAGATCAGACCACCACAGGTACATAAACACTCATATTTAACACAATAAAACACCAGATCAGACCGCCTCAGGTACATAAACACTCATATTTAACACATTAAAACACCATATCAGACCGCCACAGGTACATAAACACTCATATTTAACACATTAAAACACCAGATCAGACCAGCACAGGTACATAAACACTCATATTTAACACATTAAAACACCAGATCAGACCGCCACAGGTACATAAACACTCATATTTAACACAATAAAACACCAGATCAGACCGCCACAGGTACACTCATATTTAACACATTAAATCACCATATCAGACCGCCACAAGTACATAAACACTCATATTTAACACATTAAAACACCATATCAGACCGCCACAGGTACATAAACACTCATATTTAACACATTAAAACACCAGTATCAGACCGCCACAGGTACATAAACACTCATATTTAACACATTAAAACACCAGATCAGACCACCACAGGTACATAAACACTCATATTTAACACATTAAAACACCAGATCAGACCGCCACAGGTACATAAACACTCATATTTAACACATTAAAACACCAGATCAGACCACCACAGGTACATAAACACTCATATTTAACAGATTAAAACACCAGATCAGACCGCCACAGGTACATAAACACTCATATTTAACACATTAAAACACCAGATCAGACCGCCACAGGTACATAAACACTCATATTTAACACATTAAAACACCATATCAGACCGCCACAGGTACATAAACACTCATATTTAACACATTAAAACACCAGATCAGACCGCCACAGGTACATAAACACTCATATTTAACACATTAAAACACCAGATCAGACCGCCACAGGTACATAAACACTCATATTTAACACATTAAAACACCAGATCAGACCGCCACAGGTACATAAACACTCATATTTAACACATTAAAACACCAGATCAGACCGCCACAGGTACATAAACACTCATATTTAACACATTAAAACACCATATCAGACCGCCACAGGTACATAAACACTCATATTTAACACATTAAAACACCATATCAGACCGCCACAGGTACATAAACACTCATATTTAACACATTAAAACACCAGTATCAGACCGCCACAGGTACATAAACACTCATATTTAACACATTAAAACACCAGATCAGACCACCACAGGTACATAAACACTCATATTTAACACATTAAAACACCAGATCAGACCGCCACAGGTACATAAACACTCATATTTAACACATTAAAACACCAGATCAGACCACCACAGGTACATAAACACTCATATTTAACACATTAAAACACCAGATCAGACCGCCACAGGTACATAAACACTCATATTTAACACATTAAAACACCAGATCAGACCGCCACAGGTACATAAACACTCATATTTAACACATTAAAACACCATATCAGACCGCCACAGGTACATAAACACTCATATTTAACACATTAAAACACCAGATCAGACCGCCACAGGTACATAAACACTCATATTTAACACATTAAAACACCATATCAGACCGCCACAGGTACATAAACACTCATATTTAACACATTAAAACACCAGATCAGACCGCCACAGGTACATAAACACTCATATTTAACACATTAAAACACCAGATCAGACCGCCACAGGTACATAAACACTCATATTTAACACATTAAAACACCAGATCAGACCACCACAGGTACACTCATATTTAACACATTAAATCACCATATCAGACCGCCACAGGTACATAAACACTCATATTTAACACATTAAAACACCATATCAGACCGCCACAGGTACATAAACACTCATATTTAACACATTAAAACACCAGATCAGACCACCACAGGTACATAAACACTCATATTTAACACATTAAAACACCAGATCAGACCGCCACAGGTACATAAACACTCATATTTAACACATTAAAACACCAGATCAGACCGCCACAGGTACATAAACACTCATATTTAACACATTAAAACACCAGATCAGACCGCCACAGGTACATAAACACTCATATTTAACACAATAAAACACCAGATCAGACCGCCACAGGTACACTCATATTTAACACATTAAATCACCATATCAGACCGCCACAGGTACATAAACACTCATATTTAACACATTAAAACACCATATCAGACCGCCACAGGTACATAAACACTCATATTTAACACATTAAAACACCAGATCAGACCGCCACAGGTACATAAACACTCATATTTAACACATTAAAACACCAGATCAGACCACCACAGGTACATAAACACTCATATTTAACACATTAAAACACCAGATCAGACCGCCACAGGTACATAAACACTCATATTTAACACATTAAAACACCAGATCAGACCACCACAGGTACATAAACACTCATATTTAACACATTAAAACACCAGATCAGACCGCCACAGGTACATAAACACTCATATTTAACACATTAAAACACCAGATCAGACCGCCACAGGTACATAAACACTCATATTTAACACATTAAAACACCATATCAGACCGCCACAGGTACATAAACACTCATATTTAACACATTAAAACACCAGATCAGACCGCCACAGGTACATAAACACTCATATTTAACACATTAAAACACCATATCAGACCGCCACAGGTACATAAACACTCATATTTAACACATTAAAACACCAGATCAGACCGCCACAGGTACATAAACACTCATATTTAACACATTAAAACACCAGATCAGACCGCCACAGGTACATAAACACTCATATTTAACACATTAAAACACCAGATCAGACCACCACAGGTACAACACTCATATTTAACACATTAAATCACCATATCAGACCGCCACAGGTACATAAACACTCATATTTAACACATTAAAACACCATATCAGACCGCCACAGGTACATAAACACTCATATTTAACACATTAAAACACCAGATCAGACCACCACAGGTACATAAACACTCATATTTAACACATTAAAACACCAGATCAGACCGCCACAGGTACATAAACACTCATATTTAACACATTAAAACACCAGATCAGACCGCCACAGGTACATAAACACTCATATTTAACACATTAAAACACCATATCAGACCGCCACAGGTACATAAACACTCATATTTAACACATTAAAACACCAGATCAGACCGCCACAGGTACATAAACACTCATATTTAACACATTAAAACACCATATCAGACCGCCACAGGTACATAAACACTCATATTTAACACATTAAAACACCAGATCAGACCGCCACAGGTACATAAACACTCATATTTAACACATTAAAACACCAGATCAGACCGCCACAGGTACATAAACACTCATATTTAACACATTAAAACACCATATCAGACCGCCACAGGTACATAAACACTCATATTTAACACATTAAAACACCAGATCAGACCACCACAGGTACATAAACACTCATATTTAACACATTAAAACACCATATCAGACCGCCACAGGTACATAAACACTCATATTTAACACATTAAAACACCAGATCAGACCGCCACAGGTACATAACACTCATATTTAACACATTAAAACACCAGATCAGACCGCCACAGGTACATAAACACTCATATTTAACACATTAAAACACCATATCAGACCGCCACAGGTACATAAACACTCATATTTAACACATTAAAACACCAGATCAGACCACCACAGGTACATAAACACTCATATTTAACACATTAAAACACCAGATCAGACCGCCACAGGTACATAAACACTCATATTTAACACATTAAAACACCAGATCAGACCGCCACAGGTACATAAACACTCATATTTAACACATTAAAACACCATATCAGACCGCCACAGGTACATAAACACTCATATTTAACACATTAAAACACCATATCAGACCGCCACAGGTACATAAACACTCATATTTAACACATTAAAACACCAGATCAGACCAGCCACAGGTACATAAACACTCATATTTAACACATTAAAACACCAGATCAGACCGCCACAGGTACATAAACACTCATATTTAACACAATAAAACACCAGATCAGACCGCCACAGGTACACACTCATATTTAACACATTAAATCACCATATCAGACCGCCACAAGTACATAAACACTCATATTTAACACATTAAAACACCATATCAGACCGCCACAGGTACATAAACACTCATATTTAACACATTAAAACACCAGATCAGACCGCCACAGGTACATAAACACTCATATTTAACACATTAAAACACCAGATCAGACCACCACAGGTACATAAACACTCATATTTAACACATTAAAACACCAGATCAGACCGCCACAGGTACATAAACACTCATATTTAACACATTAAAACACCAGATCAGACCGCCACAGGTACATAAACACTCATATTTAACACATTAAAACACCAGATCAGACCGCCACAGGTACATAAACACTCATATTTAACACATTAAAACACCAGATCAGACCGCCACAGGTACATAAACACTCATATTTAACACATTAAAACACCAGATCAGACCGCCACAGGTACATAAACACTCATATTTAACACATTAAAACACCAGATCAGACCGCCACAGGTACATAAACACTCATATTTAACACATTAAAACACCAGATCAGACCACCACAGGTACATAAACACTCATATTTAACACATTAAAACACCAGATCAGACCGCCACAGGTACATAAACACTCATATTTAACACATTAAAACACCATATCAGACCACCACAGGTACATAAACACTCATATTTAACACATTAAAACACCAGATCAGACCACCACAGGTACATAAACACTCATATTTAACACATTAAAACACCAGATCAGACCGCCACAGGTACATAAACACTCATATTTAACACATTAAAACACCATATCAGACTGCCACAGGTACATAAACACTCATATTTAACACATTAAAACACCAGATCAGACCACCACAGGTACATAAACACTCATATTTAACACATTAAAACACCATATCAGACCGCCTCAGGTACATAAACACTCATATTTAACACAATAAAACACCAGATCAGACCGCCACAGGTACACTCATATTTAACACATTAAATCACCATATCAGACCGCCACAGGTACATAAACACTCATATTTAACACATTAAAACACCATATCAGACTGCCACAGGTACATAAACACTCATATTTAACACATTAAAACACCAGATCAGACCAGCACAGGTACATAAACACTCATATTTAACACATTAAAACACCAGATCAGACCGCCACAGGTACATAAACACTCATATTTAACACAATAAAACACCAGATCAGACCGCCACAGGTACACTCATATTTAACACATTAAATCACCATATCAGACCGCCACAAGTACATAAACACTCATATTTAACACATTAAAACACCATATCAGACCGCCACAGGTACATAAACACTCATATTTAACACATTAAAACACCGTATCAGACCGCCACAGGTACATAAACACTCATATTTAACACATTAAAACACCAGATCAGACCACCACAGGTACATAAACACTCATATTTAACACATTAAAACACCAGATCAGACCGCCACAGGTACATAAACACTCATATTTAACACATTAAAACACCAGATCAGACCACCACAGGTACATAAACACTCATATTTAACAGATTAAAACACCAGATCAGACCGCCACAGGTACATAAACACTCTTATTTAACACATTAAAACACCAGATCAGACCACCACAGGTACATAAACACTCATATTTAACACATTAAAACACCATATCAGACCGCCACAGGTACATAAACACTCATATTTAACACATTAAAACACCAGATCAGACCGCCACAGGTACATAAACACTCATATTTAACACATTAAAACACCATATCAGACCGCCACAGGTACATAAACACTCATATTTAACACATTAAAACACCAGATCAGACCGCCACAGGTACATAAACACTCATATTTAACACATTAAAACACCAGATCAGACCGCCACAGGTACATAAACACTCATATTTAACACATTAAAACACCAGATCAGACCACCACAGGTACACTCATATTTAACACATTAAATCACCATATCAGACCTCCACAGGTACATAAACACTCATATTTAACACATTAAAACACCATATCAGACCGCCACAGGTACATAAACACTCATATTTAACACATTAAAACACCATATCAGACCACCACAGGTACATAAACACTCATATTTAACACATTAAAACACCAGATCAGACCACCACAGGTACATAAACACTCATATTTAACACATTAAAACACCAGATCAGACCGCCACAGGTACATAAACACTCATATTTAACACATTAAAACACCATATCAGACTGCCACAGGTACATAAACACTCATATTTAACACATTAAAAGACCAGATCAGACCACCACAGGTACATAAACACTCATATTTAACACATTAAAACACGATATCAGACCGCCTCAGGTACATAAACACTCATATTTAACACATTAAAACACCATATCAGACCGCCACAGGTACATAAACACTCATATTTAACACATTAAAACACCAGATCAGACCAGCACAGGTACATAAACACTCATATTTAACACATTAAAACACCAGATCAGACCGCCACAGGTACATAAACACTCATATTTAACACAATAAAACACCAGATCAGACCGCCACAGGTACACTCATATTTAACACATTAAATCACCATATCAGACCGCCACAAGTACATAAACACTCATATTTAACACATTAAAACACCATATCAGACCGCCACAGGTACATAAACACTCATATTTAACACATTAAAACACCGTATCAGACCGCCACAGGTACATAAACACTCATATTTAACACATTAAAACACCAGATCAGACCACCACAGGTACATAAACACTCATATTTAACACATTAAAACACCAGATCAGACCGCCACAGGTACATAAACACTCATATTTAACACATTAAAACACCAGATCAGACCACCACAGGTACATAAACACTCATATTTAACAGATTAAAACACCAGATCAGACCGCCACAGGTACATAAACACTCATATTTAACACATTAAAACACCAGATCAGACCGCCACAGGTACATAAACACTCATATTTAACACATTAAAACACCATATCAGACCGCCACAGGTACATAAACACTCATATTTAACACATTAAAACACCAGATCAGACCGCCACAGGTACATAAACACTCATATTTAACACATTAAAACACCATATCAGACCGCCACAGGTACATAAACACTCATATTTAACACATTAAAACACCAGATCAGACCGCCACAGGTACATAAACACTCATATTTAACACATTAAAACACCAGATCAGACCGCCACAGGTACATAAACACTCATATTTAACACATTAAAACACCAGATCAGACCACCACAGGTACACTCATATTTAACACATTAAATCACCATATCAGACCGCCACAGGTACATAAACACTCATATTTAACACATTAAAACACCATATCAGACCGCCACAGGTACATAAACACTCATATTTAACACATTAAAACACCAGATCAGACCACCACAGGTACATAAACACTCATATTTAACACATTAAAACACCAGATCAGACCGCCACAGGTACATAAACACTCATATTTAACACATTAAAACACCAGATCAGACCGCCACAGGCACATAAACACTCATATTTTACACATTAAAACACCATATCAGACCGCCACAGGTACATAAACACTCATATTTAACACATTAAAACACCAGATCAGACCGCCACAGGTACATAAACACTCATATTTAACACATTAAAACACCATATCAGACCGCCACAGGTACATAAACACTCATATTTAACACATTAAAACACCAGATCAGACCGCCACAGGTACATAAACACTCATATTTAACACAATAAAACACCAGATCAGACCGCCACAGGTACATAAACACTCCTATTTAACACAATAAACCACCATATCAGACCGCCACAGGTACATAAACACTCATATTTAACACATTAAAACACCAGATCAGACCACCACAGGTACATAAACACTCATATTTAACACATTAAAACACCAGATCAGACCGCCACAGGTACATAAACACTCATATTTAACACATTAAAACACCATATCAGACTGCCACAGGTACATAAACACTCATATTTAACACATTAAAACACCAGATCAGACCACCACAGGTACATAAACACTCATATTTAACACATTAAAACACGATATCAGACCGCCTCAGGTACATAAACACTCATATTCAACACAATAAAACACCAGATCAGACCGCCACAGGTACACTCATATTTAACACATTAAATCACCATATCAGACCGCCACAGGTACATAAACACTCATATTTAACACATTAAAACACCATATCAGACTGCCACAGGTACATAAACACTCATATTTAACACATTAAAACACCAGATCAGACCAGCACAGGTACATAAACACTCATATTTAACACATTAAAACACCAGATCAGACCGCCACAGGTACATAAACACTCATATTTAACACAATAAAACACCAGATCAGACCGCCACAGGTACACTCATATTTAACACATTAAATCACCATATCAGACCGCCACAAGTACATAAACACTCATATTTAACACATTAAAACACCATATCAGACCGCCACAGGTACATAAACACTCATATTTAACACATTAAAACACCGTATCAGACCGCCACAGGTACATAAACACTCATATTTAACACATTAAAACACCAGATCAGACCACCACAGGTACATAAACACTCATATTTAACACATTAAAACACCAGATCAGACCGCCACAGGTACATAAACACTCATATTTAACACATTAAAACACCAGATCAGACCACCACAGGTACATAAACACTCATATTTAACAGATTAAAACACCAGATCAGACCGCCACAGGTACATAAACACTCATATTTAACACATTAAAACACCATATCAGACCGCCACAGGTACATAAACACTCATATTTAACACATTAAAACACCAGATCAGACCTCCACAGGTACATAAACACTCCTATTTAACACAATAAACCACCATATCAGACCGCCACAGGTACATAAACACTCATATTTAACACAATAAAACACCAGATCAGACCGCCACAGGTACACTCATATTTAACACATTAAATCACCATATCAGACCGCCACAGGTACATAAACACTCATATTTAACACATTAAAACACCATATCAGACCACCACAGGTACATAAACACTCATATTTAACACATTAAAACACCATATCAGACCGCCACAGGTACATAAACACTCATATTTAACACATTAAAACACCAGATCAGACCGCCACAGGTACATAAACACTCCTATTTAACACAATAAACCACCATATCAGACCGCCACAGGTACATAAACACTCATATTTAACACAATAAAACACCAGATCAGACCGCCACAGGTACACTCATATTTAACACATTAAATCACCATATCAGACCGCCACAGGTACATAAACACTCATATTTAACACATTAAAACACCATATCAGACCACCACAGGTACATAAACACTCATATTTAACAGATTAAAACACCAGATCAGACCGCCACAGGTACATAAACACTCATATTTAACACATTAAAACACCAGATCAGACCGCCACAGGTACATAAACACTCATATTTAACACATTAAATCACCATATCAGACCGCCACAGGTACATAAACACTCATATTTAACACATTAAAACACCATATCAGACCGCCACAGGTACATAAACACTCATATTTAACACATTAAAACACCAGATCAGACCACCACAGGTACATAAACACTCATATTTAACACATTAAAACACCAGATCAGACCGCCACAGGTACATAAACACTCATATTTAACACATTAAAACACCAGATCAGACCGCCACAGGCACATAAACACTCATATTTTACACATTAAAACACCATATCAGACCGCCACAGGTACATAAACACTCATATTTAACACATTAAAACACCAGATCAGACCGCCACAGGTACATAAACACTCATATTTAACACATTAAAACACCATATCAGACCGCCACAGGTACATAAACACTCATATTTAACACATTAAAACACCAGATCAGACCGCCACAGGTACATAAACACTCATATTTAACACAATAAAACACCAGATCAGACCGCCACAGGTACATAAACACTCCTATTTAACACAATAAACCACCATATCAGACCGCCACAGGTACATAAACACTCATATTTAACACAATAAAACACCAGATCAGACCGCCACAGGTACACTCATATTTAACACATTAAATCACCATATCAGACCGCCACAGGTACATAAACACTCATATTTAACACATTAAAACACCATATCAGACCACCACAGGTACATAAACACTCATATTTAACACATTAAAACACCAGATCAGACCACCACAGGTACATAAACACTCATATTTAACAGATTAAAACACCAGATCAGACCGCCACAGGTACATAAACACTCATATTTAACACATTAAAACACCAGATCAGACCGCCACAGGTACATAAACACTCATATTTAACACATTAAAACACCATATCAGACCGCCACAGGTACATAAACACTCATATTTAACACATTAAAACACCAGATCAGACCGCCACAGGTACATAAACACTCATATTTAACACATTAAAACACCGTATCAGACCGCCACAGGTACATAAACACTCATATTTAACACATTAAAACACCAGATCAGACCACCACAGGTACATAAACACTCATATTTAACACATTAAAACACCAGATCAGACCGCCACAGGTACATAAACACTCATATTTAACACATTAAAACACCAGATCAGACCGCCACAGGTACATAAACACTCATATTTAACACATTAAAACACCAGATCAGACCACCACAGGTACACTCATATTTAACACATTAAATCACCATATCAGACCGCCACAGGTACATAAACACTCATATTTAACACATTAAAACACCATATCAGACCGCCACAGGTACATAAACACTCATATTTAACACATTAAAACACCAGATCAGACCACCACAGGTACATAAACACTCATATTTAACACATTAAAACACCAGATCAGACCGCCACAGGTACATAAACACTCATATTTAACACATTAAAACACCAGATCAGACCGCCACAGGCACATAAACACTCATATTTTACACATTAAAACACCATATCAGACCGCCACAGGTACATAAACACTCATATTTAACACATTAAAACACCAGATCAGACCGCCACAGGTACATAAACACTCATATTTAACACATTAAAACACCATATCAGACCGCCACAGGTACATAAACACTCATATTTAACACATTAAAACACCAGATCAGACCGCCACAGGTACATAAACACTCATATTTAACACAATAAAACACCAGATCAGACCGCCACAGGTACATAAACACTCCTATTTAACACAATAAACCACCATATCAGACCGCCACAGGTACATAAACACTCATATTTAACACAATAAAACACCAGATCAGACCGCCACAGGTACACTCATATTTAACACATTAAATCACCATATCAGACCGCCACAGGTACATAAACACTCATATTTAACACATTAAAACACCATATCAGACCACCACAGGTACATAAACACTCATATTTAACACATTAAAACACCAGATCAGACCGCCACAGGTACATAAACACTCATATTTAACAGATTAAAACACCAGATCAGACCGCCACAGGTACATAAACACTCATATTTAACACATTAAAACACCAGATCAGACCGCCACAGGTACATAAACACTCATATTTAACACATTAAAACACCATATCAGACCGCCACAGGTACATAAACACTCATATTTAACACATTAAAACACCAGATCAGACCGCCACAGGTACATAAACACTCATATTTAACACATTAAAACACCGTATCAGACCGCCACAGGTACATAAACACTCATATTTAACACATTAAAACACCAGATCAGACCACCACAGGTACATAAACACTCATATTTAACACATTAAAACACCAGATCAGACCGCCACAGGTACATAAACACTCATATTTAACACATTAAAACACCAGATCAGACCACCACAGGTACATAAACACTCATATTTAACAGATTAAAACACCAGATCAGACCGCCACAGGTACATAAACACTCATATTTAACACATTAAAACACCAGATCAGACCGCCACAGGTACATAAACACTCATATTTAACACATTAAAACACCATATCAGACCGCCACAGGTACATAAACACTCATATTTAACACATTAAAACACCAGATCAGACCGCCACAGGTACATAAACACTCATATTTAACACATTAAAACACCATATCAGACCGCCACAGGTACATAAACACTCATATTTAACACATTAAAACACCAGATCAGACCGCCACAGGTACATAAACACTCATATTTAACACATTAAAACACCAGATCAGACCGCCACAGGTACATAAACACTCATATTTAACACATTAAAACACCAGATCAGACCACCACAGGTACACTCATATTTAACACATTAAATCACCATATCAGACCGCCACAGGTACATAAACACTCATATTTAACACATTAAAACACCATATCAGACCGCCACAGGTACATAAACACTCATATTTAACACATTAAAACACCAGATCAGACCACCACAGGTACATAAACACTCATATTTAACACATTAAAACACCAGATCAGACCGCCACAGGTACATAAACACTCATATTTAACACATTAAAACACCAGATCAGACCGCCACAGGCACATAAACACTCATATTTTACACATTAAAACACCATATCAGACCGCCACAGGTACATAAACACTCATATTTAACACATTAAAACACCATATCAGACCGCCACAGGTACATAAACACTCATATTTAACACATTAAAACACCAGATCAGACCGCCACAGGTACATAAACACTCATATTTAACACATTAAAACACCAGATCAGACCGCCACAGGTACATAAACACTCCTATTTAACACAATAAACCACCATATCAGACCGCCACAGGTACATAAACACTCATATTTAACACAATAAAACACCAGATCAGACCGCCACAGGTACACTCATATTTAACACATTAAATCACCATATCAGACCGCCACAGGTACATAAACACTCATATTTAACACATTAAAACACCATATCAGACCACCACAGGTACATAAACACTCATATTTAACACATTAAAACACCAGATCAGACCGCCACAGGTACATAAACACTCATATTTAACAGATTAAAACACCAGATCAGACCGCCACAGGTACATAAACACTCATATTTAACACATTAAAACACCAGATCAGACCGCCACAGGTACATAAACACTCATATTTAACACATTAAAACACCAGATCAGACCGCCACAGGTACATAAACACTCATATTTAACACATTAAAACACCAGATCAGACCGCCACAGGTACATAAACACTCATATTTAACACATTAAAACACCATATCAGACCGCCACAGGTACATAAACACTCATATTTAACACATTAAAACACCATATCAGACCGCCACAGGTACATAAACACTCATATTTAACACATTAAAACACCATATCAGACCGCCACAGGTACATAAACACTCATATTTAACACATTAAAACACCATATCAGACCGCCACAGGCACATAAACACTCATATTTAACACATTAAAACACCATATCAGACCGCCACAGGTACATAAACACTAGGGATGCAAATTATCGATTAATTCATTAATCATTAGTTGATTAACCTTATCGATCGATTAACGATTAACTGATGAGCGGCTATTTTCCTGAGAATGTAAATTTCTCACAGTATCAATAGTGTCTTTAACATAAAAAGTTAAATATTGCTTATATACTGAATAAAAATGCATGTTATATTGCTCAATTGATGTTTTATTATAACAGTTGGGACAGATAATGGCATTAATGTATTTTTTTTGCCAGAATATATTTATTAAGTTTTGTGCATACACAAACACAAGACAAACAACCACAATGCCTATTAGAAAGCCATCACTGTACAATGCAACAGTCTACAAATATTCATCACTTTTCTTTCAAATAAAAGATATAAAATAAAATAAATGAGTTGTACAAATCAGGTGATACAAATTATTGTCCAGAAGTAAACTGCAGTGTCCACACATCTCAGTCATTGTCATCTGTTAAATCCAAATCTTTGGCATATTCAATAAAAGTATTCCAGATATTCTCAAATAGTTCTTGTTTGCCTTTTAGCACATATGTAATCCTCTCTAGTGGCAGAGCAGACAGCATCTGTCGTAACCAGAAAGTGCCTCTTGGTCTACATGTTTTTTTCCAAAATAAAGCTATACATCTTTTGGCATTAAGCAGACTAAGATCTATAAATGTACGTTAATTTTTAGTATAGTTATGCTTCTCTGGATATAAGCCCAAAAGAAACAATTTTGGTTCTAATATTATTTGTTTGGAAATAATATTTTGAATAATGTCTCTTATTTCTTCCCAAAAGAGTGTAATTTTTGTACAATGCCACATACATTGAACCAGTGTTCCTTTACATTGGTTACACTTTGAACACACATCAGGAATGTTTCCATTATATCGACAGAGTTCCACTGGTGTCACATATGTTCGCATTAACCATTTAAATTCAGTAACTTTAAGACAAGTATTTATTGATGTTGTGTGGGCTAAAGTACATGCATCCTGCCAGTCTTCCTCTGAAAGTTGCAATGACAAATCCTCTTTCCAAGCTCTAAATCTATCATGAGAACTTTCAGGAACGTAGGACATAATCAGATTATAGAACTGAGAAATAATGCCTTTCTTTTGACTATCTTTTAACAACATTTCTTCCAAGTCTGAAGTAGTGGGTTTCGTTAATACACTGTTTTGACTTGCTCCTATAAAACTCCTGAGTTGGAGATATTTAAAGAAATGTTTTTTATCTAAGTTAAATTTATCTTGTAATTCTTGAAAGGTCATTAGTATGTCAGATTTTGGCAAATACACATTTCGAACCATTTTCAGTCCCTTGGTTTTCCATAACTTAAATGTTGCGTCTGCTCTGCCTGGTGGAAAAGATTGGTTGCCCCATAATGGACTAAATTGAGACAGACAGTGTGGATCTTTTAAAAGTCTCTTCACATCACTCCATACTTTTATCATGTTTTTAAGAATTGGGTTTTTAATTTCTCTTAATAGTTTTTTTGTTGTATTTGAGTATATATATGAGGGAAGAGGTTTGTTCAATCCTTGTGATTCCATTTCTATCCAATGTGGTGAATGATTAGTATAAGAAAACATAATAGACCTTAGTTGCGCAGCCCAATAGTACAGCTTGAAATTAGGACATTTCAAACCTCCACGTTCATAAGGCAAGTAGATTAAAGACAAACGAAGTCTTGCCCTTTTATTATTCCAAAGAAAACGTATAAACATTTTTTTCATTTGTGAGAAAAAATCAAGAGGGGGTGGGAGGGGAATATTCTGAAACAGATATAGTAGCTTTGGAAGAATGTTCATTTTTAAAATATTAATTCTCCCAATTATAGATACTGGCAGCGGCATCCATCTATCAACTGAATTTTGTATTCCTGTTATTAAAAGATTGTAATTTTCCTCAACTATTTTTTCTAAACTTGGTAAAATCTGTATCCCCAAGTACTCAAATTGTGTCACAACATTAAACTGTATAACATCTGGGATTGGGTTTGCTCTTTCATGTTTATTTAACAGTAAAATAGAAGACTTAGTTTTATTGAGTTTGTAACCTGAAATTTCACTAAATAAGTGGATGACTTCAAGAATGATCCGTATTGATGTGTTTAGATTCGAAATAAATAAGATCACATCATCTGCGAACAGAGAAATCCTATGCTCAGTTGGTCCTACTGTAATTCCACTGAGTTGGGGATGGGAGCGTATTGCAATTGCAAATGGTTCTATTGCTAACGTGAATAATAAAGGCGAGAGTGGGCAGCCTTGTCGGCACCCGCGTTTTATTGCTGTCGGTTGAGAAATATTTCTATTAGTGATGATTTCAGCAGTGGGACTGTCATATAATATTTTGACCCATTTGATAAAATTGTTACCACATCCAAATTTTTCTAATACCCGGAAAAGGTATGGCCATTTGACCCTATCAAAGGCCTTTTCGGCATCCAATGATAGAAGAGCTGTATTTGGCGCATCCTGTTTACAATTAATAATATTTAATAATCTCCGTACATTATGGAAGCCCTGCCTTCCCACGATGAATCCATTTTGATCTTGATTTATTACATAAGGGAGAGTATTTTGTAGTCGTTTTGCTAATAATTTAGAAATGATTTTCAAATCTGAATTTAAAAGACTAATGGGTCTTAGATTCTCACATTTATCTAAAGGTTTTCCTGGCTTAGGCAAGAGAGTAATCAAGGCTATATTCAATGAAGGAGGAAGAATATTCGATTGAAAGATTTCTTCAAACATGTCCTATATAGGTACCAAAAGTTTATTCTTAAATTTCTTATATAGATCTATAGGAATGCCATCAGGCCCTGCTCTTTTTCCAGATTTCATGCTGTCAATGGCTTGTCCAATTTCTTCTATTGTAAATTTTGAATTTAAATTAACTCTATCTTCCTCCGAAATAATGGGTATATCTATTTTATTTAAAAAGGTGTTTATATTGTCAAGTTTAATTGTTGCTTGTGCTTTATACAATTCTTCATAATAGTCCTTAAACGCATTATTAATTTCTATTGGATCCAACAGTGTCTGCCCATTTGATATTATTGATGTGATTGGCGACTTCGTTTCAAGCTGTTTTATTTGCCATGCCAACAATTTGCCAGCCCTATCACCCTGCTCGTAAAATGTCTGTTTCAAGCTTAGAAGACTTGAGGCAGCTCTAAAAGCAGAATGCTTATCATATTCAGCTCTCAATAATAATAATTCTTTCTCCAATTGTGAATTGCTAATATTTTCAGAATTATTTACTTTCGTTTGAAGGGCACTTATTTTATTTTCCAAATGTAATCTAGTTTCCTGTGCCTTTTTTGATTTAGAACCTGTGTAACTGATGATATGTCCTCTCAGGAAAGCCTTGAAAGCTTCCCATTTAACTCATGCAGTAGTTTGTGTAGTATTAATTTGAAAGTACTCATCTATCTGTTTTTCTAAATATTTAACCAAGTCTTCATCTTGTAACCATTTATGTTGGAAATGCCATCTGGGTGGATCTCTTAATAATTTATCATCCTTATAGACCAAACAGCATGGTGCATGATCTGAGATCACAATATTGTCATAAGAGCAGTCAGAAATTTTAGATTGCAATTCTGAAGAGACCAGAAAGAAATCTATTCTAGAGTATGTCTTAAAAGTACCAGAATGACAGGAATAAGTTCTAATATTCAGTTTTCTCTCTCTCCATATATCTAATAAATTTAAATCTCTCATAAACCTATGGATTGTAGCCCTACAGTTGTTATGTGAATTGTCAACCCCAGTTGATCTGTCCATTTCTGGGTTTAATGTACAATTAAAATCCCGGCTATCATATGAAGTCCTGGAAGCGTTGAAAGAGTAAGAAATAGGTCATTATAAAAATTGCTATCATCTACATTAGGACCATAAACATTTGTTATATTTAGCATTTCTGATAACAAAAGACCTTGAAGTATTAGAAATCTTCCCCTTTTATCTTTAGTAATATTTTTTATTTTAAATGGAACCGACTCATGAATTAGTGTCACAACCCCTCTAGCTTGAGATGTAAACGATGCCGCATACACAGTGCCCTTCCACCTCCTTCTCACCCTTATACTATCATCAATGAGATGAGTTTCTTGCAACAGTACAATTTTAGCATTCATTTCTTTCAATTTATTCATAACCTGTTTTATCTTTTGAAGACGTTGCAGACCTCTGCAGTTCCATGAAATAAAATTAAGATTCACTTCTTGAGACAAAACTTATGAAAAAAATAAAATTTACCAGGTTGCTTTGCAATGTAAAACTATCCTTGCTTATAGGCATAACACATTGGGATGTTAGAACAAACATCCAACACTCTGAACTAACATAACCCCCCTCTCCCTCCCCCATTTAAGAGGGCACCCCCCAAGCTGTTGGTCTCCCGTTATTACGAAGACCGGTCCACACCTGTGAGGATCAGTCAAACCACTCTCTTCTCTAACCTACTCCAAATACTACTGCTGCTGCTGCTACATTTTAACAAGTATTAACTTATAACTCCTGCTCACTTCAATTAACACTCAGCTTGTTGTATGACACTAACACCCTAATTTGTCTCATAATATTGTGACATCTTATGATCACTGCTTAAAAGAAGTATACAGTCATACTATATAATACACTTTTGTAAATATATAGCTTCAAACTTAGTACAAAATAATTACATGTCAGTCACTAAGTAAAATAAAAATAAATACAAAATGGGCGTGTCATGGTCATTATCCTACCTACAACAAATCCCATACCACATTCTATCTATCTTCAGGCTCTATCTTGTGTTCCTGTCTCTTCTTCATGTAAGTGTTCCTGAATTCTCCTGAGAAAGACGTGTGCCTCAGCCAGGGTTTTAAAAGAATGAGTTTTGCCCTCGTGAGTCACCAGAAGGGTCGCGGGATGAGAAACTCCATGGCGAATCCCCAGTTTACGTAGTTCCGCGCGAACTGGGTCGAACTTCTTCCTCAGCTGGGCAATTCCCGTAGCCAAATCTGGGTAGAAACGTACTTGCTGGTCTTCGTAATAAGCCTCTCTTTTCTCCCGCGCAGCGGTAAAAATTGCCTGCTTGTTCTTATAGTTGTGAAACCTCATTATCACGGTCCTCGGGCGTGATGCGTTGTCGTTCTTTGGTCCAATTCTGTGTGCTCTTTCCAAAACAATAGCGGACTGTAGCCCCTCATTCTCCAACGCCTCGGGGATCCATTTCTCTAAGAAGGCACATATGTCCCCGCCTTCAGCGCCCTCTGGCAAGTTCACAAGCCATAGGTTGTTTAAACGAGATCTGGCTTCTAAATCCATAAGTTTATCCTCCATGGTTTTGTTCTTAGTTTTTAGCGTATTGACTTTAGCTTGCAGACTAATTAGCTCGTCCTCCGCGGTGGAAATGCGCTCCTCCGCATGAGACATGCGTTCACTGCAGTCACTAATCTCCTTTTTCACATCTTGTAGAGTCGCTGCCAAACTATCAAGCCTAGAGGTAAATCCTGTTTCCATTGTGCCTAATTTTGCCAGTATTTGGTCAGCTTTGGTGCCTGCAGGTTCATTTTCATTGTCAGTTTGAGTAGTCATGGCCTTGGTTGCTTCGTTACGAAGACTACAGTCAAACAGGCTTGACTGTCTGGTCGTTCCACCTTTCCCCTTCTGTGACTTTACCGAGCTAGGCATCACACCTCAAAATCTTCTTCTATTTGGAACTGTAAGTGAGCAGGGGAGCTTTTTTTGCAAACTTAGCAGCGGAGCAGCAAAAAACACGTCTTCCTATATGGCCGCAATAACCGGAAGTCGGCATTTATGTATTTTAACAAAATAAATTATGCACAGAAAATTAAAATACATAAAAAAAAAAATTGTGCACTGGTTCACCTCTTGCGATTTAAACATAGAACTGAACAACTTAAATCATCCCTGAGGAAGGTGACAGTAAAATTATAGGGCGTGCCTTGGAACAGTCAAATGAAGATATAGGCTACCTCTCCTGAAACAAAAACATTCCTGTCTCAATGTGTTTTGAATAGGCTCCTGACCTAGACCCCTATATTTTTGTTCAAGAAAATTAGCATATTAACATGGTCAGGAGTAAGTCGTGTGCGCAGCCTGTTTACAGTGAGGCCAGCTGCTGAGAATACACGTTCAGATGGGACAGACGTGCCTGTATGCACAGATATCGTCGTGCCACATTTGTCAGCCTCGGAAATCTTCCTTCATTGACTTTCCACCATTCTGTGGGACTGGAATCAAGGAGTGGTGAGGGATCCTTCAGAAACATGTCCACTTCCTTTTCTATGTCATCATTGCTGCTGGTGGTATAGTTTTCACCCAGTAGAAGAGTAATAGCAGAAGTGTGTCTCTGAAGTACAGCTCCCTGGACTGGCACATCATCTCCAGTGGTGGCTTCATTTGTTGATGTGGAGCCCACATGTTCTGCCATAGCCAGTTCAGGCAGTTTGGAATGACCTGAGATCCTGCTTGCTGGGATCAGAAATCCCAGGTGCTTATGCCGAGGGTCCAGCATCGTTGCTATCATTGGTGTTGTTGATGTGAGGTCTTCAGACTCAACCTGTTAAAATAAATGAGAAAGCTAGCATCAGAGTTTTATTTAATAAGGTTTGACTTGACAAGGGTACAACTGCATAAAAACGCAGTTTACACTGTGACAATGTGTCAGTGTTAAGTTATTCACCCCATAATCTGTAAATAAATAAATAAATATATATATAAACAGATTATGGGGTGAATAACTTATCACTGACACATTGTCACAGTGTAAACTGCATTTTTATTCAATTAAGAGTTTAATTAATTAATCACCGTAGCTTACCTTCATCCGTTCACCCAACGAAGTGCGCACTTTAGATTTGAATTCCGCCACTCTGCTGCTGTCTCCATCTGCCGTCTTGAGATGCGTGTTGATCAGACTGAATGTGATGGGGTACGTGTTGGATATGGATACTTCAGTATCTGTAGACATTACAGTAGTTGCACATTTGAGATCCTCCAGTGCTGGCGCCATGTCCTCCATCAGCTGCCAGCTGCCGTCCTCGCATCTGTAAGCTTGGTCTCTGAGCGGTCTGATAGTACAGCACACACGGCCCATCGCTGTTCTACGAGTCTGCCAAACATTTCATGTACAGAGTTCCACCTGGTTTTACAGGACTGAATGAGCCGATGAGCTGGTAGCTGCATTTGTTTTTGTTTTGCTTCTAGCGCTTTCGTTGCTGGTGTGCTGTGGTTGAAGTGTTTGACCAACGTGCCAGCAGCTGCAATTACTCGGTTGACACCAGCAGCAGAGAATCTGTCGTTGAAGGCCAGATTTAAGTATGTGCAAAGCAAGAAACTGATTTCCAACTGACTCGTGCGGGGTTGTTTGCTGAGACAATGTTCCGAGCGTTGTCATGCACACAGGCTATTACGCGCCCGGTGAGTCCCCATGACTCCACAGCCTGGTTGAGTTTGTCAGCTAAATTATCAGCTGTATGTCTCTCTGAGAGGCTCTCCGTGAGAAGGACTGCTGACTTTACCTGCCAGTCGTTTTCAATGTAGTGGCAAGTAATTGTAATGTAGCTTTCTGTAGTCAGTGACGTCCAACAATCCGTCGTCAGAGCCACATTAGCCGCGGATAATTGTGTTTTTAGCTCAGCCGCCTTGTTTTTGTAGCGTGCTTCCAAGTGGGTAGTTATGGTCGCTCGAGAAGGGATATTATATCCTGGCTCCATGAAGTGTATTAACTCCCGAAATCCCTCACCATCAGTGGTGCTAACTGGCATCATATCTTTTTCGATCATGCCGCAAATCCTCTGAGTAATGCCCTCCGCTTTCCTGTGGTCACATACTCGCCTTCCCACCACAGCAGCGATTGTAGGTTTTGAAGGCGACAGACTTCCTCCCTGCAACACGGCTGCATGCAAGTTAAGAAGGTGGTATCTTAACGAACTCGTAGAGCTGTTGTACTTAATTTTAGTACCGCAGAGTTTACATTTGGCGTCTTTGTCATCATTAATTAATTTGAAATGCTCCCACACTCCACTCCGTTTTGACCGCCTCATGTTCGTTTCTTTTTTGCCGCATCAAGTTTTTGTCAGGGCTCTAGCGAGTCACCGCCCGTGAGAATCTCGTGTCACGTTCGCAATGCCGATAATTAATTTAATTTAATCGAGTAAATTCTTGTCGACAATTAATCGATAATCGATTAACCGTTTACATCCCTAATAAACACTCATATTTAACACATTAAAACACCATATCAGACCGCCACAGGTACATAAACACTCATATTTAACACATTAAAACACCATATCAGACCGCCACAGGTACATAAACACTCATATTTAACACATTAAAACACCATATCAGACCGCCTCAGGTACATAAACACTCATATTTAACACATTAAAACACCATATCAGACCGCCACAGGTACATAAACACTCATATTTAACAGATTAAAACACCAGATCAGACCGCCACAGGTACATAAACACTCACATTTAACACATTAAAACACCAGATCAGACCGCCACAGGTACATAAACACTCATATTTAACACATTAAAACACCAGATCAGACCGCCACAGGTACACTCATATTTAACACATTAAAACACCAGATCAGACCGCCACAGGTACATAAACACACATATTTAACACATTAAAACACCAGATCAGACCGCCACAGGTACACTCATATTTAACACATTAAAACACCAGATCAGACCGCCACAGGTACATAAACACTCATATTTAACACATTAAAACACCAGATCAGACCGCCACAGGTACATAAACACTCATATTTAACACATTAAAACACCATATCAGACCGCCACAGGTACATAAACACTCATATTTAACACATTAAAACACCATATCAGACCCCCACAGGTACATAAACACTCATATTTAACACATTAAAACACCAGATCAGACCGCCTCAGGTACATAAACACTCATATTTAACACATTAAAACACCAGATCAGACCGCCACAGGTACATAAACACTCATATTTTACACATTAAAACACCATATCAGACCGCCTCAGGTACATAAACACTCATAATTAACACATTAAAACACCAGATCAGACCGCCACAGGTACATAAACACTCATATTTAACACATTAAAACACCAGATCAGACCGCCACAGGTACATAAACACTCATATTTAACACATTAAAACACCAGATCAGACCGCCACAGGTACATAAACACTCATATTTAACACATTAAAACACCATATCAGACCGCCACAGGTACATAAACACTCATATTTAACACATTAAAAAACACCATATCAGACCGCCTCAGGTACATAAACACTCATATTTAACACATTAAAACACCAGATCAGACCGCCACAGGTACATAAACACTCATATTTAACACATTAAAACACCAGATCAGACCGCCACAGGTACATAAACACTCATATTTAACACATTAAAACACCAGATCAGACCGCCACAGGTACATAAACACTCATATTTAACACATTAAAACACCAGATCAGACCGCCACAGGTACATAAACACTCATATTTAACACATTAAAACACCAGATCAGACCGCCACAGGTACATAAACACTCATATTTAACACATTAAAACACCATATCAGACCCCCACAGGTACATAAACACTCATATTTAACACATTAAAACACCAGATCAGACCGCCTCAGGTACATAAACACTCATATTTAACACATTAAAACACCATATCAGACCGCCACAGGTACATAAACACTCATATTTAACACATTAAAACACCATATCAGACCGCCACAGGTACACAAACACTCATATTTAACACATTAAAACACCAGATCAGACCGCCACAGGTACATAAACACTCATATTTAACACATTAAAACACCAGATCAGACCGCCACAGGTACATAAACACTCATATTTAACACATTAAAACACCAGATCAGACCACCACAGGTACACTCATATTTAACACATTAAATCACCATATCAGACCGCCACAGGTACATAAACACTCATATTTAACACATTAAAACACCAGATCAGACCGCCACAGGTACATAAACACTCATATTTAACACATTAAAACACCAGATCAGACCACCACAGGTACACTCATATTTAACACATTAAATCACCATATCAGACTGCCACAGGTACATAAACACTCATATTTAACACATTAAAACACCATATCAGACCGCCACAGGTACATAAACACTCATATTTAACACATTAAAACACCATATCAGACCGCCTACAGGTACATAAACACTCATATTTAACACATTAAAACACCAGATCAGACCGCCACAGGTACATAAACACTCATATTTAACACATTAAAACACCAGATCAGACCGCCACAGGTACATAAACACTCATATTTAACACATTAAAACACCAGATCAGACCGCCACAGGTACATAAACACTCATATTTAACACATTAAAACACCAGATCAGACTGCCTCAGGTACATAAACACTGATATTTAACACATTAAAACACCAGATCAGACTGCCTCAGGTACATAAACACTGATATTTAACACATTAAAACACCAGATCAGACCGCCACAGGTACATAAACACTCATATTTAACACATTAAAACACCAGATCAGATCGCCACAGGTATTATAAACTGCTCATATTTAACACATTAAAACACCAGATCAGACCACCACAGGTACATAAACACTCATATTTAACACATTAAAACACCAGATCAGACCGCCACAGGTACATAAACACTCATATTTAACACATTAAAACACCAGATCAGACCGCCACAGGTACATAAACACTCATATTTAACACAATAAAACACCAGATCAGACCGCCACAGGTACATAAACACTCCTATTTAACACAATAAACCACCATATCAGACCGCCACAGGTACATAAACACTCATATTTAACACAATAAAACACCAGATCAGACCGCCACAGGTACACTCATATTTAACACATTAAATCACCATATCAGACCGCCACAGGTACATAAACACTCATATTTAACACATTAAAACACCATATCAGACCGCCACAGGTACATAAACACTCATATTTAACAGATTAAAACACCAGATCAGACCGCCACAGGTACATAAACACTCATATTTAACACATTAAAACACCAGATCAGACCGCCACAGGTACATAAACACTCATATTTAACACATTAAAACACCAGATCAGACCGCCACAGGTACACTCATATTTAACACATTAAAACACCAGATCAGACCGCCACAGGTACATAAACACACATATTTAACACATTAAAACACCAGATCAGACCGCCACAGGTACACTCATATTTAACACATTAAAACACCAGATCAGACCGCCACAGGTACATAAACACTCATATTTAACACATTAAAACACCAGATCAGACCGCCACAGGTACATAAACACTCATATTTAACACATTAAAACACCATATCAGACCGCCACAGGTACATAAACACTCATATTTAACACATTAAAACACCATATCAGACCCCCACAGGTACATAAACACTCATATTTAACACATTAAAACACCATATCAGACCGCCACAGGTACATAAACACTCATATTTAACACATTAAAACACCAGATCAGACCGCCTCAGGTACATAAACACTCATATTTAACACATTAAAACACCAGATCAGACCGCCACAGGTACATAAACACTCATATTTAACACATTAAAACACCAGATCAGACTGCCTCAGGTACATAAACACTGATATTTAACACATTAAAACACCAGATCAGACCGCCACAGGTACATAAACACTCATATTTAACACATTAAAACCAGATCATATCGCCTCAGGTATTATAAACTCTCATATTTAACACATTAAAACACCAGATCAGACCACCACAGGTACATAAACACTCATATTTAACACATTAAAACACCAGATCAGACCGCCACAGGTACATAAACACTCATATTTAACACATTAAAACACCAGATCAGACCGCCACAGGTACATAAACACTCATATTTAACACATTAAAACACCAGATCAGACCGCCACAGGTACATAAACACTCATATTTAACACATTAAAACACCAGATCAGACCGCCACAGGTACATAAACACTCATATTTAACACAATAAAACACCAGATCAGACCGCCACAGGTACATAAACACTCCTATTTAACACAATAAACCACCATATCAGACCGCCACAGGTACATAAACACTCATATTTAACACAATAAAACACCAGATCAGACCGCCACAGGTACACTCATATTTAACACATTAAATCACCATATCAGACCGCCACAGGTACATAAACACTCATATTTAACACATTAAAACACCATATCAGACCGCCACAGGTACATAAACACTCATATTTAACAGATTAAAACACCAGATCAGACCGCCACAGGTACATAAACACTCATATTTAACACATTAAAACACCAGATTAGACCGCCACAGGT
Organism: Xyrauchen texanus; assembly: GCF_025860055.1. Classification (NCBI taxonomy): domain Eukaryota; kingdom Metazoa; phylum Chordata; class Actinopteri; order Cypriniformes; family Catostomidae; genus Xyrauchen; species Xyrauchen texanus. The sequence goes on from NC_068320.1 coordinate 1,248,295, forward strand.
ACATAAACACTCATATTTAACACATTAAAACACCAGATCAGACCGCCACAGGTACACTCATATTTAACACATTAAAACACCAGATCAGACCGCCACAGGTACATAAACACACATATTTAACACATTAAAACACCAGATCAGACCGCCACAGGTACACTCATATTTAACACATTAAAACACCAGATCAGACCGCCACAGGTACATAAACACTCATATTTAACACATTAAAACACCAGATCAGACCGCCACAGGTACATAAACACTCATATTTAACACATTAAAACACCATATCAGACCGCCACAGGTACATAAACACTCATATTTAACACATTAAAACACCATATCAGACCCCCACAGGTACATAAACACTCATATTTAACACATTAAAACACCATATCAGACCGCCACAGGTACATAAACACTCATATTTAACACATTAAAACACCAGATCAGACCGCCACAGGTACATAAACACTCATATTTAACACATTAAAACACCATATCAGACCGCCACAGGTACATAAACACTCATATTTAACACATTAAAACACCAGATCAGACCGCCACAGGTACATAAACACTCATATTTAACACATTAAAACACCATATCAGACCGCCACAGGTACATAAACACTCATATTTAACACATTAAAACACCATATCAGACCGCCACAGGTACATAAACACTCATATTTAACACATTAAAACACCATATCAGACCGCCACAGGTACATAAACACTCATATTTAACACATTAAAACACCAGATCAGACCGCCACAGGTACATAAACACTCATATTTAACACATTAAAACACCAGATCAGACCGCCACAGGTACATAAACACTCATATTTAACACATTAAAACACCAGATCAGACCGCCACAGGTACATAAACACTCATATTTAACACATTAAAACACCAGATCAGACCGCCACAGGTACATAAACACTCATATTTAACACATTAAAACACCATATCAGACCGCCACAGGTACATAAACACTCATATTTAACACATTAAAACACCAGATCAGACCGCCACAGGTACATAAACACTCATATTTAACACATTAAAACACCAGATCAGACCGCCACAGGTACATAAACACTCATATTTAACACATTAAAACACCAGATCAGACCGCCACAGGTACATAAACACTCATATTTAACACATTAAAACACCATATCAGACCGCCACAGGTACATAAACACTCATATTTAACACATTAAAACACCATATCAGACCGCCACAGGTACATAAACACTCATATTTAACACATTAAAACATCATATCAGACCGCCACAGGTACATAAACACTCATATTTAACACATTAAAACACCAGATCAGACCGCCTCAGGTACATAAACACTCATATTTAACACATTAAAACACCAGATCAGACCGCCACAGGTACATAAACACTCATATTTAACACATTAAAACACCGTATCAGACCGCCACAGGTACATAAACACTCATATTTAACACATTAAAACACCGTATCAGACCGCCACAGGTACATAAACACTCATATTTAACACATTAAAACACCAGATCAGACCGCCTCAGGTACATAAACACTCATATTTAACACATTAAAACACCAGATCAGACCGCCACAGGTACATAAACACTCATATTTAACACATTAAAACACCAGATCAGACCGCCACAGGTACATAAACACTCATATTTAACACATTAAAACACCAGATCAGACCGCCACAGGTACATAAACACTCATATTTAACACATTAAAACACCAGATCAGACCGCCACAGGTACATAAACACTCATATTTAACACATTAAAACACCAGATCAGACCACCACAGGTACATAAACACTCATATTTAACACATTAAAACACCAGATCAGACCGCCACAGGTACATAAACACTCATATTTAACACATTAAAACACCAGATCAGACCACCACAGGTACACTCATATTTAACACATTAAATCACCATATCAGACCGCCACAGGTACATAAACACTCATATTTAACACATTAAAACACCATATCAGACCGCCACAGGTACATAAACACTCATATTTAACACATTAAAACACCAGATCAGACCACCACAGGTACATAAACACTCATATTTAACACATTAAATCACCATATCAGACTGCCACAGGTACATAAACACTCATATTTAACACATTAAAACACCAGATCAGACCACCACAGGTACATAAACACTCATATTTAACACATTAAAACACCAGATCAGACCGCCACAGGTACATAAACACTCATATTTAACACATTAAAACACCAGATCAGACCGCCACAGGTACATAAACACTCATATTTAACACATTAAAACACCAGATCAGACCGCCACAGGTACATAAACACTCATATTTAACACATTAAAACACCAGATCAGACCACCACAGGTACACTCATATTTAACACATTAAATCACCATATCAGACCGCCACAGGTACATAAACACTCATATTTAACACATTAAAACACCATATCAGACCCCCACAGGTACATAAACACTCATATTTAACACATTAAAACACCAGATCAGACCACCACAGGTACACTCATATTTAACACATTAAATCACCATATCAGACTGCCACAGGTACATAAACACTCATATTTAACACATTAAAACACCATATCAGACCGCCACAGGTACATAAACACTCATATTTAACACATTAAAACACCATATCAGACCGCCACAGGTACATAAACACTCATATTTAACACATTAAAACACCATATCAGACCGCCTCAGGTACATAAACACTCATATTTAACACATTAAAACACCAGATCAGACCGCCACAGGTACATAAACACTCATATTTAACACATTAAAACACCAGATCAGACCGCCACAGGTACATAAACACTCATATTTAACACATTAAAACACCAGATCAGACCGCCACAGGTACATAAACACTCATATTTAACACATTAAAACCAGATCATATCGCCTCAGGTATTATAAACTCTCATATTTAACACATTAAAACACCAGATCAGACCACCACAGGTACATAAACACTCATATTTAACACATTAAAACACCAGATCAGACCGCCACAGGTACATAAACACTCATATTTAACACATTAAAACACCAGATCAGACCGCCACAGGTACATAAACACTCATATTTAACACATTAAAACCAGATCATATCGCCTCAGGTATTATAAACACTCATATTTAACACATTAAAACACCAGATCAGACCACCACAGGTACATAAACACTCATATTTAGCACATTAAAACACCAGATCAGACTGCCTCAGGTACATAAACACTGATATTTAACACATTAAAACACCATATCAGACCGCCACAGGTAGTAGAGCGGATCGGTTACCAATCACAGGGTTGGTGGTTCGATTCTCGGCTCCCAAGACTCCACATGCTTAAGTGTCCTTGGGAAAGACACTGAACCCCTAGTTGCTCCCAATGGCAGGCTAGTGCCTGGCATGGCAGCTCTGTCGCCATTGGTGTGTGAATGTGAGTGTGGATGGGTGATTGGGACACAGTGTAAAGCGCTTTGGTAACCTCTAAGGTTAAAAAAAAAAGCATTATATAAGTGCAGACCATTTACATTTTCTTGTGATATCAGGTTTATCACATCATAATACGAGTAGATTAATTCACAATATATTAAAATATATTTTTTATTTTCTGCTGAACAATGACTCGCTGATTAAAGTCAGCGGGTCATTTTTTGTTATTTTGTTGTTAAGAATTTAAAGTGAATGTTGTTAAATGTGTCAATGAGGACATTTTTGTCAGGATAGAATAAATTATTCAGAAATACATTAGAAATGCAGTTCACTTAAAACAGTTACTGAATACAGCTCTTTTATGATGAACATGTTATGATGTACATGTTTTTAATTTCTAAGTTCAAAGTCATTTTAATATTTAAAATCAAAATCAATCAAAAGTTACAGCTTACAAAATAATTTATCCTAGTCGTCTAAAACGTCTCCATGTGTCCAAAAGCCTCTCTAAACAAATAGTACTGAATAATTGTACAATTAGATCTAATTGCACATGCAAACACAACAATGACTAAAGGTGCGTACACACTGCCAGCGACTTTATCGCTGCAGGTCGCCAGTGGCTGGCGGTGAAATCGCTAGTGGGTGTTCCCACTACTGGTTGCCTAGTAACGTTTATAAATGACATTCACGGATGCCACTCCATTGCTGTTGACAGCGAATCTCTTTTCTTGCCACTAAAAACAAACATTTTGGAGGGAGAAACGAAATATAAATGGAATCAGTACATAAAATGCTTTATATCAACGATGAATGAGAAACAAGGCGTGCTGTTTGCCATAGCGGCTGTTTATCTGCGGCGAAAATGCAAATGCTGGTCTGTCTGGGTCCATAAAATCCCTGCGATCTCAGATACACCTTTCCACGCAGTGTTTTTCTTAAAAATGTCCTTGTACGTGGGAAGAGACATATAGAGCACAGGAAACTTTCTAACAGCAAGAATTAGCCTTTCATCCACCTTTCCGTTACTGCAGGAGCTGAGAGAGAGAAAGAAAGGATCACGTGAGCTCTCCCGTCTTCTCTCCTATTGGCTGTCGCTTCCGTTAGTCGCTCCAAAGTTTAACTTTTCTCAACTTTGTCGCGTCGCTGGACACACCCACATCTAGCGCCAACGGTCGCGACAGCTCGTGTCGCCGGAAGTCGCTGTGCTCGCATTGAAAATTAATGGTATTGAGTCGCTGTTGCGCGCAATGTCGCTGGCAGTGTGTACGCACCTTAAAGGTTTGCATAGTATGCAGACATGATTTTAGTCATGAGAGTTGACTGCAACATATAGCGATTCTACCAACTTGGAGGAATACACAGCATCAGTGACCAGCTACATCAGCAAGTGCATTGATGATATCACTTTCTCCAAGACCCTCACCACACGCTCCAACCAGAAGCCGTGGATGACTGCGGAGGTGCGCATGCTGCTGAGGACCCAAGACTCCGCCATCAGAGCAGGCGATAAGGACAGCTAGGGCCAAACTGTCCCGGGCAATCAGAGAGGCAAAGCGCGTACACGGCCAGAGAATCCACAGTCACTACCAGGAATGACACGCACCGCATGTGACAGGGCATTCAGGCCATCACCAACTACAGGACAACATCAGTTCCCTGTGACAAAGATGCCTCCCTTCCAGATGTGCTGAACGACTTCTACGCTCGGTTTGAAGTGCAGAACGACGTGGTGGCGAGGAAGACCACCCCTCCTCCCAATGACCAGGTGCTCTGTCTTACCACGGCGGATGTGAGGAAAAGTCTACGTAGAGTCAACCCATGGAAGGCTGCTGGACCAGACATCATTCCTGGCAGAGTGCTCAGAGGATGTGCAGACCAGCTAGCAGATGTTCTTACCGACATCTTCAACATCTCTCTGAGCAGCGCCGTTGTTCCAACGTGCTTCAAGGCCACCACCATCATCCCCATGCCAAAGAAGTCTTCAGTGTCCTGCCTCAACGACTACCGTCCCGTCGCACTCACACCAATCATCATGAAGTGCTTCGAGAGGCTCGTCATGAGGCACATTAAGACCCAGCTGTCCCCCTCACTAGACCCACTGCAGTTTGCGTATCGTCCAAACTGTTCAACGGACGACGCCATCGCCACAACCCTCCATTTGGCCCTCACCCACCTAGAAAAAAAGGACTCATACATTCGAATGCTGTTCATAGATTTCAGCTCAGCATTCAACACGATAATTCCTCAGCACCTGATTGGAAAGCTGAACCTCCTGGGCCTGGAAACCTCCCTCTGCAACTGGATCCTGGACTTCCTGACTGGGAGACCTCAGTCAGTCCGGATCAGGAACAGCATCTCCACCACCACACTGAGCACTGGGGCCCACCAGGGCTGTGTGCTCAGTCCACTGCTGTTCACTCTGCTGACTCACAACTGTGCAGCAATGCACAGCTCGAACCACATCATTAAGTTTGCCGATGACACGACCGTGGTGGGTCTCATCAGCAAGAACGACGAGTCAGCATACAGAGAGCAGGTGCAGTGGCTAACGGACTGGTGTAGAGCCAACAACCTGTCTCTGAATGTGGACAAAACAAAAGAGATGGTTGATGACTTTAGGAGAGCACAGACTGACCGCTCTCCGCTGAACATTGATTGCTCCTCTGTGGAGATCGTCAAGAGCCCCAAATTCCTTGGTGTTCACCTGGCGGAGAACCTCAACTGGTCCCTCAACACCAGCTCTATTACCAAGAAAGCCTAGCAGCGTCTCTACTTTCTTCGAAGGCTGAGGAAAGCACGTCTTCCACCCCCCATCCTCAATACAAGTGGAAAGTTGTGTGTCCAACACATTACACATAAACCTTTGAATCTTCAGCCAATATTCCTGTATCTTAACACGTCCCCAAAAAACATGGGTTGTGTCCCCGTCTTTTGATTTGTGTGTGTCTTTAAGACCCAGTCTATGCAATCTAGAGGGTGTCCAATATAATCGATTCAAAATCTTAAATTGTATCAGACGCACCTTTGAATCTCTAGAAGTAGACTTGAATGTTTTTTAGAATCCTAGCCCACACTCCCTCCTCCAATACAAAGTTTAAATCTCTCTCCTATAATCTCTTGAGAGAAGTTGAAGCTCCATCCCCCAGACTCTGAATTAACAGGGAGTAGTACACTGATGCCTCATGACCTTTTTCAAAAGCAGTAATCACCACTTCTAGAGTATCTGCACTTTTAGGGGTGTGTATGCTACTCCCAAAAATAGTACAGAGCAGGTGGCACAGCTGTAAGTACCTGAAGAACTGAGATCTAGGATTCCTGAAATGTTGGACAACATTTTCAAAGAATTTCAACCCACTACTCTCATACAGATCACAGATCATATTAACACCTCTCACAATCCACTCCGACCAGCAGAAAGGGGACTCACCAATATGCAACTCTGGGTTTAGCCATATGCTCGAGGCAACATTTACATAAATGTCTGAGTTAAACACTGTGGACACTTTTGTTCATAGCACTCGCAGATGCGAGATAACGGTGTGCGACTTAACTGCTCCAATTAGTTTAATAGAAAGTCTTTGTAATAGTAAAATTACAAAAGCTTTGTTCAGTTCCAAACCAAGGAGGGGCTCTCTCAGGTGGAAGTGACCAATGAGTCAAATGTCTGAGACTGAATGCATAATAATAAAAACATCTTGGGTAGGCCTAGCCCACCTTTGTCAGTCAGCCAATGTAACTTGTTAAAATGTAATCTGGGACGTTTACCATTCCAAATGAAGGACTCTGCTATGCTGTCAAATAACAAAATGCTTGAAATAAGAGAGAGGGACATCTACAGGGAGAGATTATAACAAGTAGTTAAATTTTGGAATACAATTAATTTGAATAACATTAACCACTTACCAATAGTATTTTGACACAGCCGAGTTGCCAGATTTTATCAAGTTTGTCTACAAACAACACTGTGTGCTGCAGCCATGGAAGCCAGCTATCGAACTGGATCAGAGATAACAGATTCCACCCGACCTAAAATGCCTCGCCATCTGTCTAAAAACAACCATGACCAGAGGCGTAGTAAAGCAAGGATAAATATTGGAGATGCCTTTGGAAGATGGAGACAGCTTAAAGCCCAGAAATTCTTTAAAACGGATGCTGCGGCTAATTTGCATGTTAACATTCTGGTAATCCACATGAGCTTAGAGTCTGGGGCAGGACAGACAACTCTCCAATATTTTTAATTTGGACTGCAGTACCCTTTCAAATGCCCATTGTCAATCTGACATAGAGCATCTTTAATCGGTTAGCCAACATTTTTGACAATATTTTAACATCTACCTGGATCAGGGAAATTGGACTGTAACTCTTACGCTCACTTGGATCCTTGTCTTTTTTTAAGAATCAGACAGATCCGGTCTTGCATCATGGTTGGCAGAAGCTTTCTGTTCTTTAATGATTCCGTATAAACTTCTAGCAAAAGTAGAGCCAGATCTGTAGCACAGATCTAAAAAATTCAGCAGGCAAAGCTGTCTGGCCCCGGAGCCTTGCCAGTAGGCAAGGCCTTAATTACCTGCCCAAGCTCTGCTCCAAGGTTATCTCAGAATCAAGAGAATTTTTTTGCTCTGTTGTCAGTTTCTTATTGTTCCACAAAGTTTCTAATACCATCATCAGTAGACAAAGACGTAGATATATCTAGCCAGAATCTGCCCTGCTTTTTCCCCTGACTCAAAGTATGACTGTCTTGCCCTGAATAGCCAAAGCTCCACCTTCCGCAACAAAATAGTATTATATCTGAATTTCAATCGGGTCGTTTCACTGAGGCCATTAGATGACATTCAGCTCCTCTGCACTTTTAAAATTCCCTTCCAATTCCACTAGTTCTTGTGCTTTGGATTTTTTGGTAAATGAGGCATAATGTATGATCTGGCCCCTAAGAACCGCCTTAAGTGCCTCCCAAGCCACGCCCACAGAGGATACAGAGGACCAGTTAGTCTCCATATAGACATTGATTTAATCCTTTAGCATTTGTTGGAATTCAGGATTTTGCAAAAGGTATACATTAAAGCACCTACTACATTATTTTTCTTCGTATGTGGCAACATCTCTAAACACACCAGTGTGATCTGATACTAAAATGTTTCCAATTGAGCAATCAACAACAGATGAATGAGGGACTTGGATATTAAAAAATCTACTCTAGAGTAGATCTTATGGACTGAAGAAATAAAATTATAGTTCCTACCAGATGGGTTCAAAAGTCTTCAAATATATGCAAGACCAATATTTTTACACATCCTGTGAAGCGTCACTGTTACTCTAGGGGGCTTGGATACTTTTGCTTCACTATGATCAAGGACTGAGTCCATCAAAAGATTAAAGTCTCCTCCCAATATTATATCATGTGGGGTGGCAGCGGCTTGCAACATCCCTTCAAATAAAAAAAAGCCCTGATCATCAGCGTTGGGTGCATATATATTAGCCAAAATCAACCTTTACCCCTGAATTTCTGCTAAAATTATAATGACTCTTCCTAATTTATTTTTAAATGTCTGTTTGAGACATTTGAATTGTAGATGTTTACTTATCACTGTAATGACTCCCCTGCTCTTACTTGAGCCAGCACTATAAAAATGCTCACCCCGTATTTTTCGAAATTTTTCATCTTCCTGTGGGGAAAGAGAAATAATCTTTCTTTTTTTTATAGGGTTCCCCAACCCATTCACATTCCACGTGGAGAGAGACAATCCACTCATATTAACATTTCATATTTTGACAAAATTTATTGTGTGTCAAAAACAAGACCACTTTCCAAGATTTGTGCAACAGTCAAACCCCAAACATTCCCCAGAACCAAAGAAACAGAAAAAAGAAAAACATGCGCATTAACCTCGCACATGACAGCGCCAAATGGCGTCCATCCCTCCAAATTCAAACAGTTCATGCATGCCTATAAGAGCCCATGTGACAACCTTGCCATTGGATTGCTCAAGTCCGGTGTTTCTATACAAACTATGTGAGACAGAATTACACAGCAAAAGATAATATATAAAACAAACTCCAGCCAATATGCAGGATAAACACAAAGAGCATTTAGCTTTATCCTCAAAACTGTCCTAAAGGTGTATTATTCTGCTAAATAAAATCCAGCCGCTAGGTGGAACCAGCACAAAAAAAAGAGCACGCAGATTCTTCAGACAGTCAAGTGAATGTTCAGTGAGCCGGTCTATTTGGCTGCAACATGAGTGGAAGCAAATTTCTTACTCACTTCAATGACTTAGCCATAAGTACTCCACAAAATAAACTCAAAGAGTTTAGCACAAAGAGCATGTAGATTCATCCACAAAACTGTCCCGAATGTGTGTTGCTCTACAAAATAAATTCCAGCCACTACGTGTAACCAACACAAAAAGAGTGCGCAGAATTTGTAACTGTTCGGTGAGCCGGTCCATTCAGCTGCAACGTGAGTACCACAAGGTGACTTTCTGTGGGCATATGAATTTTTTTACGGCCATTCTTAGCATCTATTCTCAATTTGGCCTGCAATATCAGTGCAAAAGTGATTTTCCTTTGATGTAAAAGTTACTTGCATTATTTGAATCTATCACATTTCTGTCTTGTCGAGTTTGCAAAGTCTTTGAAAAAGAAAATGCTTTGGTTCTTACAGGAATGCCTTCCTTCAATCCTCGCCTCACGTAACAAAAGATCTTTATAGGAGGATCTAAGAAATTTTGCCAGAATTGTTCGAAGCATGCCTCCCTCTGCAGCTCAACAAGAGGGAACCCTGTGTGCTCACTCGATTTGTAGCTTATGACCTGCTATGTCAAGCAGATTCGGAAGGAGCCCGTCCAGGAATTTCACCATATCCTAACCCTCTTTAACCTCAGGAATTCTGAGAATACGGATGTTATTCCACCGGCTATGAATCTGCATGTCCTCCAACTTTTTAAAAGGGTTAAAAGCTGAATTTATTGAATAAAGAAATGTTGCTATGAGTGGTGCTGAATAATCTTTATTATTTCCTATTAAAACATTGACTCTAACAGTCAAATTTCAAAAGTCATTAAAACTAATTTTTTAACCACTCCAGAGAGTTCATATTAAAATATATAACTATAGTTTTGGCAAGTAATTTAGGCCATCTACTTTGTGCATGACACAAGTAATTTTTCAACTATTGTTTACAGACCGATTTGTTTTGCCAGTGAGTCAGACGTTACACACACTAAATTAACTGTGCCTTTAAGTCAAGTCATTTTTATTTGTTTAGTGCCTTTCACAACACACATCGTTTTAAAGTGGCTTTACAGAAAATCTTGCATTAACAGAATTGTAATATCTATAATGTCTATGAGTCACCATTGTGTAGTTTGATAAAATGCGTTTGAGAATTGTTTAAAAATAAGTAATTAAATAATATTTGTAATTAGAAACCCAAATTGTATTTGAAGGCGGTGACTGTGGCAAGGAACACAAAACTCCATAAGATGTGGATTAATGGAGAAAAATAACCTTGGGAGAAACCAGACTCACTGTGGGGGCCAGTTCCCCTCTGACTAACATCATGAATATGATGTAAATATTACTTTATTATGTATTGTGCAAGTCATGGTAAACTAAGTAAGTTTAACTTGGTTTAATAATTAACCAGGCGGTGTGTGAAAAAAAAAATCGTAGGATCATCAGAGACTCCAGCCACCCAAGTCATGGGCTGCTCTCACTGCTACCATCGGACAGGTGGTATCGCAGCATCAGGACAGCTTCTTCCCCCAAGCAATCAGACTTTTGAACACTTGATCACTCACGATCAATAATAAGCACTGCACTTTATTAATCTTGTATCTCACAGTGGACCGTCATGATTATATTTTATATAATTATAATATAATTGTATAAAATATAATTCGTCCCGAGGTTGAGACAGGGAAACAAATAAAAAGATGTAAGCATAGATGCCATTTAATTTATTGCAGAGTTAGAGATCATGCTCATTGTTTCTGGTTCCGGGAGACCCAACTAAAGCAGCCTAATTGTGGGTTGGAGGATAAATTCGGTGTATGTCTGGCTAAATAGATGAGACTTTAGTCTAGACTTAAACTGAGAGGGTGTGTCTGCATCTCGAACAGTGTTTGGGAGACTATTCCATAGTTTAGGAGCCAGATATGAAAAGGATCTACCTCCTTTTGTGGATTTTGATATTCTAGGAACTATTAACACGCCAGAATTTTGCAATCATAATGAACATGATTAGGGCTGAAACTATTAGTCGACATTGTCATCAACGTCGACAATAAAAAATTGTCAACAAAAATGTGGAATAGTCGTCTGATTTCATTTAACATGAGATCTTTTGAAACGCTAATGATGATGCAGGAGAGCAGCACTTCAGCTCGCACTTGATTGACGAGAGGAAGAAAGAACAGCTCACAGTCCAGACGCACTCCAAACGGATTAAGCTGATGTAGATTGCAGAGTATTATAATACAAAAATGCAAAATAAGTAAATACAGAAGCAGTGTCGTCGTGAAATAAAGCAAAGCCGTACTTGCTGTTCCGCTTGAGCAAAACTTGCCTGTCAAATCGTCTAAAAAGGAAACGCTGCGCCATTATATACTGTATTTAATGCATCCTTTATTAAAGTTCAAATAATAAGGAAGCGGGCTGTATAAATAACCATAAACTATTAAACTGGCATTTGTGTGTGAGGTCAGAGCCGCTTATATGAGTCGCGTGAAAAACAGCACGAGAGAGTTTCAAATTTCTTCCGGCTGATACACTGTCTCACGCACGCTGCAGCTAGATTTTGTGGATTGAGATTGCTCACGACATAGTGAATTATAATATGAGTCTCATGTGTATATTAAGGTGAAGAAAATCGGCGATACACAGCTCTATAAAGAAGAAAGAGTTTGTTTTTTGGGAGTTAAAGATGGATCGAAATCAAATGAACAAAAAGGTGAGAGGGTGCAGTCTTTGCCCATTATACAATGCAAACAAATATTATATGTATTTTCCCCAATATAAATATCTATAACTCCTTATGTACATTTATTTTAGCAGCTATACTGCAGAAGAAAAAATTGTGAATATAATATTTAATTCATTGTAATTTTTTTAAATATTGAAAAATCCTTAAAACAAGATACATTTACATGAGAAGCAACATATAAAATATTTAGACTTGCTTTTAGAGCAAATATCTTTAATATGAGTATATGTTTTTCTTTACTGCACTGCCAGAAGGATGAACAAGTGAAGAAATACACATCAAAATACACTTAAGATTTCTCAGGCTGCATTCTACTGGGGTGGACGAAATCCGCTCAAAGGCGCTCACAGCACTTGGAGAGAGCTTGCTCCGCACCGCAGCCAATCCTACGGTCCACCTTGCGAGCATGACGCTCGGCTTTCATAGGAATGAATTGAAAACGCTCTCAGCTTCGCTCACAATGCACCAGTGGTAATGTAGGGTCAGACTGGATGAACTTGCTAATGCTAGCTGCCTTGCTAACGATTAGGTTACGTCGGACACCGGATTGATTCCATCCGCACTGCAAGACTTCATGGCAACGGTTGCGTCCTCTCATCGTCTCTAGTGAAGAGCGCGACAGAACAACAGTGATGTGGACAACAGCTCTGATCTTTCTGCGCTGTAATCTTGAATATTGTTCTCTAGCACCAAACATGCATCATTTCTGCCCTGTCCCGCTCCGCACGCGGCGCCTCTTTTCCCTGCATGTGTGTAGACATGAAGCGCCGCATGAGTTAACGTGGTTTCAAAGCAGCTTTTAGAATTCTAAATGTATCTTTATTAATCAGCATGTTACGAGCCTTTAATAATAAACTAATCGATTTCTGTTCCAATTTTGTGAAAATTAATTAGATGTCTGGAATGGATAAGGAAAGACTCAAATTACTAGTTGGTAGACCAGTTTCTCACTTTAATGAAAATATACAAATGTTTTTAAAAAAAAAATTAAAAACGTTTTCTAAATGTTCTCTCGGGACACCCCAGAACCCACATTCAGCATCATTCCACAGTTACAAGGGCTCCTATGCCCATACTTATCTGATTATCTGGTATCTGAATCTAAAGAAATATAAAAAATATTTCATTTTAATGTAAAAATATCCCAACAAATACTGGACTGCTGTCACTATGCTTCAGAACAAACAGATGATCTTTTAACATTCATTTTCAATTGATAAACGGTAAAAGACCCCCTGTGCAGTTTTGTAGAGACTATTTTGACTGTTTAGAATGTATTTTTTTTCTTCCGTCGTTTTATTTTTTATTGAAATAAAAAAAAGAAAATGCAATGTGTAAATGTATATCATGATAAATATCGATATCGAACAATATGAAAAAGATTATCGTGATGAGAATTTTGGCCATATCACCCAGCCCTAGTTCTACCTGAATGATAGCGTGGTGTAGATTGAGGAACATTAGCTGATTGCAGCATACAAGAGACAAGGTAATGATCTGAGATGTCATCGCTCTGCTGCAGAATTTCTATATTATCAACATGAAATCCATATGACAGCATTAAATTTAGCATATGATTATGGTTGAGTGCGATGAGTTGGTCCTGTCACATTTTGTCTGACTCCAAGAGAGTTGAGAATATCGATAAATGCTAATCCCAATGTGTCATTTTCATTATCAATGTGAATGTTGAAGTCACCAACAATTAAAGCTCTATCTACAGTAACTCAGAATAAGGCCCGGGTGATCTATATACTGTAGCAAGGGCAAAAGACGACAGAGTTTTATTTATTTATTTATATCTAGCACAGTTAAGCACAGTTGTGGATGTATTTTAAGGCGTTAAAAAAAAGTGGACCTCCACAAGTTTGGTTCTTGGGAGCAATTTCCAAATGCCTGAAGGTTCATCTGTTCAAACAATAGTATGCAATTATAAACACCATGTGACTCAGGGCCGGACCTAGGGTTTTGGGGGCCCTAAACAAAAATAGTGTATGGGGCTGTACAGGTTCCTAGAAAATTCTAGTTAATTTAGAAAAAATATACGAAATGAAACATACTACGTTTCATTGATACGGTTGTGTGTTTTGTTGATTAGAGTAATTGATGGGCAATTACCCTAGCCCCGAACCAATCTAGGGGCCCTAAACAAATGTTTAGGTTGTTGCAGATCAATCCCAAAACAACAGCAAAAGACCTTGTGAAGATGCTGGAGGAAACAGGTAGACGTGTATCTATATCCACAGTAAAACGAGTCCTATATCGGCATAACCTGAAAGGCTGCTCAGCAAGAAAGAATCCACTGCTCCAAAAACACCATAAAAAAAGCCAGACTACAGTTTGCAAGTGCACATCGGGACAAAGATCTTACTTTTTGTAGAAATGTCCTCTGGTCTAATGAAAAAAAAAAAAGAATTGTTTGGCCATAATGACCATTGTTATGTTTGGAGGAAAGGTGAAGCTTGCAAGCCAAAGAACTCCATCCCAACTGTGAAGCATGTGCGTGGTAGCATTATGTTGTGGAGGAGCTGCTTCCTTGCTGAGCAGCCTTTCATACACGTGCATATATATATATATACACACACACTGACAGCCAAAAGTTTGGAATAATGTACTGATTTTGCTCTTATGAAAAGAAATTGGTACTTTTATTCACCAAAGTGGCATTCCTCTGATCACAATGTATAGTCAGGACATTACTAACATGAAAAATTTCAATTTGAAACATTTTCAGAACTTCTTAAACTACCTCAAAGAGTTCTCATCAAAAATCCTCAACTTGCAGCAATGACAGTTTTGCAGAGTCAGTTTGTCCAGATATTCAGGTGACATTTCACCCCACACTTCCTGTAGCACTTGCCATAGATGTAACTGTCTTGTTGGACACTTCACACCTTATGAAGTGTGAAGTGCCTGACTTCACAACTCGACTCTGCTCTCTTTTTGGGGGGTTTCCACAGTGGATAGTATCAAGTACAAGTACCTGATACTTTTTTTAGTACCACCTCGGTTGAGGTTCCAAGCGAGCCGAGTCGATACTAAATGTGACGTCAAAATCCTGCAGATCACTGATTGGTCAGGGACTATCGTCACTACCAGCGTCACTGGATTTCCGACACGTGACATCAACCCGCTAGTTTTAAAGTTAGCATCAGCAATAACAGTATCATTTGTTCACACGACTTTAGAATTGTGAAAAAAGAAATGGCTGTGTGCAAAACCACGCCGTGGTCAATAAACGAGGTGCAGATGGTCCACTCGTTAGCAATGAGTGAAACAATAAAGTATCTCAGGAAGTGTCTCAGCTGTTGGCTGCACATATACCTACCAACAGTGTAGGGAAAAGGTAAAAAAACTTAAAATTGACTACAGAACCATCAAGGAAAAGTGGAAGTGGTTCAACCAAATGGACACTGTCTTAACCGGCGAGTAATGGGAGGGAGAGCGCCACGATGGAGGATGGTACATTTTGTTTACGTTAACTCTATACTCTGCTTGAAAGCTTCACTTTATTTAGTTGACCAGCTACTGGAAGCTTGCTTCTAAAACAACCAGGCCAATTTAACTGCTATACTTGTGTAAAATCACCATGCAACAACTGCTTTATGCAGCACAATGAGCTAGTAGCTAACAGCTAGCGGTCGTGTTATTGTTTTGGTCAGTTTGTGTCATGTTTAAGATGATGTCACGGCAGTAGAGGCAGCGCAACTATGACGATCAGCCTATAATCCTACCCACGTTGAGGGGCACTAAACTGCAGTGGAAATGCAAGCTCTGTAAGTAAAGCGAGTAGAGTTGAGGCGAGTCGAACTGTAACGTGCAGTGGAAAAGTGCCTTTACAGTCTAGCTGATCCCACAAAAGCTCAATGGATTTAAGATCCATAACACTCTTTTCCAATTATCTGTTGTCCAATGTCTGTGTTTCTTTGCCCACTCTAACCTTTTTATTTTTGTTTTTCTGTTTCAAAAGTGGATTTTTCTTTGCAATTCTTCCCATAAGAGTCTTCTCTTTAATGTTGAGCGGGTAGAATTCAATGAAGCTGTCAGCTGAGGACATGTGAGGCATCTATTTCTCAAACTAGAGACTCTAATGTACTTCTCCTCTTGTTTAGTTGCACATCTGGTCTTCCACATCTCTTTCTGTCCTTGTTAGAGACAATTGTGGTTTGTCTTGTAGTACAGAATGTAGTGTACAGCTTTTATATTAAATATTTTTCAAACATTGTATAGCCTTCATTCCTCAAAACAGTGATTGACTGAGTTTCTAGAGAAAGCTGTTTCTTTTTTGCCATTTTGACCTAATATTGATCTTAAGACATGCCAGTCTATTGCATACTGTGGCAACTCAAAAACAACACAAAGACAATATTAAGCTTCATTTAATGTACCAAATAGCTTTCAACTGCATTTGATATAATGGCAAGTGATTTTCTAGTATCAAATGATCAATTTAACACGATTAGTTTCAAGTTTCATGTTTTATTTGTCACATACATAACCATACACAGTACGACATGTAGTATATTTTGAAATAGTGATGATGCTGTTTTTTACATCAGTCATGTCCTGACTATACATTGTGATCAGTTGAATGCCACTTTGGAGAATTAAAGTACCAATTTCCTTCTGAAACAGCAAAATCTAAACATTATTCCAAACATTTGGATGCCAGTGTATATAATCCTAAAATAGAATTGGTTAAATTATAGATTAAGTTGGGTACATTCACATGTTTACAAGGTGCAAGGAAATAACTTTTAATACCTTTTACTTTATGGTTACACCACATGACGGTTTTATAGCCATTTAAAGAAGTGTTTTGTAGAAAATGCTATAAATGTTTTTTCAAAAGATTTTGTACACAAATATAAAATTTCTACAAACTTGACACATGTGTTTTAAACTAGATTTAAATGTTTTATTTGTATCATTTCGGAAAAACTTATGTCAATGACCAAATGCATAAAGCCACAAATACTACCTGATATGAATTCATTGTTAATCATCTCCGTTTGTCTAAAGACAGGTGTTTGTTTGTTTGTAGGGTTGGCAGCCTCCTTTTGCCTGTGACGTTCGGAGTTTCTGCTTCACTCCACGAATCCAGCGACTCAATGAACTTGAGGTGAGTTAATTAAACGTTTATAACACATAGATGTAATAAACACTTGTAACAGATGGTAGATGGATACTTCGTGTTTCCCCTGTTTGTATTTTGCTGAATTATGAGTGCCTTTCTTGGGATTGCACACGGTTCATTGAATTTTCTTGACGCAACCTAACTCTTGCCAGCCCCAGTCAGCTGTGCAAGAGACCCATCACATACACACACACATACTGTGAGATGCGCGGTGGGGATTGTGAAACCCATTTGAATGGTGTACATTCGAAACAAACAGCCCCCACATTCTAAACGGCAATGACAAAGAAAACATAAATTATAAAGAAAAAAGGCTTTTCAATTCACAGTTCACAATGCTTACAAAAATGTACCATGGATTTACTGCAGTAATACTAACTGTACTGTATGAACTTTGGTAGTTGTGGATGAAAAACTTTGGAAATGTATTTACACTGCTGTTATTGCAAAAATGCCATAGTTCTTAATATAGAAACCATAGTTACTTATCCTAGTGAGGAGCCATGCATAGTTTTACATGGTTACCATGAACTATTACAAATCTCATTGTTAAAATTATGGATACAATGGAAGAACTAGAGTGCATTATGGACTAAGCTATTGGTAAAACATGTACTCTTGTAATACTCTCTGATTGCAGGAAAATGTAAGTTGTTTTGTTTGCCTTCAGAAATTCCAAGAGATGGGTTAAGAGTGGTGTAGTGGTCTAAAGTGCATAACTGGTAAACTGGTAATCAGAAGGTCGCTGGTTTGATCCCCACAGCCACCACCATTGTGTCCTTGAGTAAGGCACTTAACTCCAGGTTACTCTGGGGGGATTGTCCCTGTAATAAGTGCACTGTAATTCGCTTTGGATAAAAGCATCTGCCAAATGCATAAATGTAAATGTAGATGGTTAGTTTAATCAGTAGGAGCCTGATGAAAGGAGTCCGTAAAGAAGACCCCACTTATTCACAAAATGTATTTATAATTATAATGATTTTCTGCATCCCAACCTCATAATCAATGCTGTACTGTAAAATGTGCATTTTAATGCACATACAGGTGAAACTAGAAAAATTAGAATCTCGTGCAAAAGTTCATTAATTTCAGTAATTCAACTTAAAAGGTGAAACTAATATATTATATAGACTCATTACAAGCAAAGTAAGATATTTCAAGCCTTTATTTGATATCATTTTGATGATTATGGCTTACAGCTTATGAAAACCCCAAATTCAGAATCTCAGAAAATTAGAATATTACATGAAATCAATAAAAAAAAAAGGATTTTAAATACAGAAATGTCGGCCCTCTGAAAAGTATAATCATGCATATGTACTCAGTACTTGGTTTGGGCCCCTTTTGCATTAATTACTGCCTCAATGCAGCGTGGCATGGATGCTATCAGCCTGTGGCACTGCTGAGGTGTTATGGAAGACCAAGATGCTTCAATAGCGGCCTTCAGCTCTTCTGCATTGTTTGGTCTCATGTCTCTCATCTTACTCTTGGCAATGCCCCATAGATTCTCTATGGGGTTCAGGTCAGGCGAGTTTGCTGGCCAATCAAGCACAGTAATACCATGGTCATTGAACCAGGTTTTGGTACTTTTGGCAGTGTGGGCAGGTGCCAATTCCTGCTGGAAAATGAAGTCAGCATCTCCATAAAACTTGTCTGCTGAAGGAAGCATGAAGTGCTCTAAAATGTCCCGGTAGACGGCTGCATTGACTCTGGACTTAATAAAGCACAGTGGACCAACACCAGCCGATGACATGGCTCCCCAAACCAACACAGACTGTGGAAACTTCACACTGGACTTCAAGCATCTTGGATTGTGTGCCTCTCCATTCTTCCTCCAGACTCTGGGACCTTGGTTTCCAAATGAGATGCAAAATTTGCTCTCATCAGAAAAGAGGACTTTGGACCACTGAGCAACAGACCAGTTCTTTTTTCTTTAGCCCAGGTAAGACGTTTGACATTTGAAGCCCATGTCCAGGACCCGTCTGTGTGTGGTGGCTCTTGATGCAGTAACTCCAGCCTCAGTCCACTCCTTGTGAAGCTCCCCCACACATCTGAATGGCCTTTTCCTGACAGTCCTCTCCAGGCTACGGTCATCCCTGCTGCTTGTGCACCTTTTTCTTCCACACTTTTCCCTTCCACTTAACTTTCTATTAATGTGCTTTGATACAGCACTTTGAGAACATCCAACTTCTTTTGCAATTACCTTTTGAGGCTTTCCCTCCTTGTGGAGGGTGTCAATGATGGTTTTCTGCACAACTGTCAGGTCAGCAGTCTTCCCCATGATTGTGAATTCAACTGAACCAGACTGAGAGACCATTTAAAGGCTCAGGAACCCTTTGCAGGTGTTTAGCTGATTAGAGTGTGACACTTTGAGCCTACAATACTGAACCTTTTCACAATATTCTAATTTTCTGAGATTCTGAATTTGGGGTTTTCATAAGCTGTAAGCCATAATCATCAAAATGATATCAAATAAAGGCTTGAAATATCTTACTTTGCTTGTAATGAGTCTATATAATATATTAGTTTCACCTTTTAAGTTGAATTACTGAAATTAATGAACTTTTGCACGATATTCAAATTTTTCGAGTTTCACCTGTAATATGTAATATTATTTGCATGGGTGATAGCAAAGCTCAGGTGCTAATGCCAACTGTTCAACAGGGCCCTTTGAGGGCACAAATAATCTGTGATGTGGCCCAGGCTGAAATTGAGTTTGACACCTGTTTTAATCTATTCTTTGACCAACACACATTAATAAGGGTCCCTAACCCTAACTCACAACAGCACCACTGCTGAAAAAAATCCTAGGGGAAACACTGTACTTCAATCTGTCGTCCTCTGCTCAGGCACTCACCAGAGTCAAGCTCAACTTCCTGGATCAGATCGGCAAGTTTTGGGAGCTTCAGGGTTGTAAACTCTTTTTTCCTCATGTGGAGAGAAAAGTGCTGGATCTGTACCTGCTGAGCAAGGTGAAACATACACACATATCAAATACATTTAAAGACCTCATTAAGTGGCTTGACAACAGCAATTGTTTCTGTGTATTTCCTGTTGAAGCAAGAAAACTTCTCCTTTAAACAATAATGTACGAGAGGTGGTGTTATATAGTGAATATCGTCACGGTTAAAGGCTGTTGTTAGACACAGCAGAGTGACTATATTCACAATATAGCACCACCTCGAGTGACATATTATAAAACAGTTGCTACATATTACAACTATTAAGCTGAAGTGACATAGTGTATGTTTGGTAGCTTGTGTCTGCAGAAGGCGGTTTTGAGATTGTCTGTAAGGAGAAGCGCTGGTCTAAGATCAGCAGTCGCATGGGCTTCCCGTCTGGGAGGGGAATCGGATCTCTGCTGCATTCTCACTTTGAGCGGATCCTGTATCCATATGAACTCTTCCAGTCCGGAGCTTCATTAACAGTGAGTGTGTCTCTTTAATGTCTATCATTCACTCACCAACACGTTATTCCAAAAAGAGATATTTGGAAGAAAATGTTTTTACGTAACGTCAATGAAAGGTGACTGGATCAAGCCTCAAGAATGACACAAAATAACTGTGTACGTCTGTGTAGTCTGTTCACAGGCTTTATCCAGCAGCTCCTGATGCTGTTGATGAAGGTGTTGGAGAGGAAGAGGAGGATGAACAGGAGACAAGAGCTGAGAGACGCTCTCCACGACACCTGAAAGATGAGGTCAGTTTCGCATGTTGCTTCAGATGTGCATCATGTCTTCAAGTACACAAGCGTTGCGTGACTACTTCTGTACTTTTCTATTTGACATCCAGACTGACAGAATGAAATCCACATGAGGTTTTACAAACGAATGTTCTTGTTCTGAGGTACTCAATCTCAAAACGTACCAAATACACACACAGACCTGTTGTTGATCACGTCACAGCAGAGCTCAGCATTTTAAAGTCATGTCAGTGCATCAGAAAAGAACTTTATTTACTCACCCTCATCTTGTTCCAAACATGTATGACCTTTTTTAGTTTGATACCTCAACGGAATCAATTAAATGAAAAGAATTATCTGGCATTGCAGTGTTCGATTATACCACTCTCTACTGTATTCAGCAAGAGTATTTTTATTTTTTCATCAAAACCTCCACATTTTACAACACCGGTCTCTGATTCATTAGTGTTTGCAGATGCACTAAACCATCTCTAGATACAACTGTAATCAAATGAAAACAGATGAACACTGAATGATTCGATGTGTGTTGTGTGTTTCAGAGAGAAAACACTGAACCTAAAGCTGTGCAGATGTTCAGCAGTGCTCCACAGATACTCACCGTAGAGCTCATCACACCTGGTGACACTTTCAATTTAAACTCTCATTCTACTCATTAGTCAACGTGACAGCACGATTAACAGCATTTACTGTCTTTATACACACTACTGGTCTTATTGTCAACCTTTCATCAGTGCATGTTATTCTGTGTCTTTCCTTTTCAGCTGACTAGCTATTTTGGCATTGATTTACACAAAGTGTCTAGTGACAGATCGTTTGGTTTCTACTTCACAGTGTAAAGGCCTTTGCATACCAAATGGAACTTTCGGCGCAATTAACATTTTGAATAGAAACTATGGATTTCTATTTCAACCTGGAGCACGCTGACAAAGCAAGTTTTATTTTTTCTTTCTCTTGTCCGCCAATGAAATACCCTGACCAATAAAAAATGAGCTTTGAATCACGTGTCAGAAGCCACTGCAGTTAAATCCGTTAACATTAATGTATTTAAACTGGCAAGCAGCGATACCGGGGTCAAGACAATTATCGGCACCAAGAGAAGCAAAAGAAGCTTTGTGACATGTTTTTGGTTAGAGTCTGATGTGTATGAGGAGTTAGAAAAAGTAAACTTTCAATCATAAAAAAACTGATTTATTTTAAAATTAACTAAATATAGCTAGTTCTTAGAATTTTGGTCCAGTATATGGCACTGTTTGAAACTGCTCAGGTAGTATCTGGGCATGAAGTTTATCATGCAGGAAAGCGTTCAAGAGTTATAAGCTAAAAAAATATTTTGTTGCTATCTCCTGACCAGTAGGGGACAGTATGCCAAAACGCTGCAGGTAACCTCAGGGCCTAATGATGATGACACGTACCGAGTTTCATCCCAAACTCTCAAAGCATTGCGGAGATACAGCCACAAGTTCAAATTTGCACGTTCTTCTGTGAATTCGTTGAAGCGCCATTCAAAAACGGTATGGTTTGGTGCCAAAGACACATACCAAGTTTCATAACCAAGTCATTCATAAAATACAGCATTTTACATTTACATTTATGCATTTAGCAGATGCTTTTATCCAAATTGACTTACAGTACACTTATTACAGGGACAATCCCCCCGGAGCAACCTGGAGTTAAGTGCCTTGCTCAAGGACACAATGGTGGTGACTGTGGAGATCAAACCAGCAACCTTCTGATTATCAGTTATGTGCTTTAGCCCACTATGCCTCCACCACTCATTTTATGACTAAATTCAAAATGGCCGATGTCCAAAATGGCCGAAATGGGAATTTTTCATATCGCTGGACTCGCTGTACCCCACTGAATCTAATGAGATTCATTTGATGATTTTATGACAAACTGTTCAGAAGTTATTAGCAAAAATTAGCTTTTTCATATCTCGTGACCACTAGGTGGCACTGTTTCGAAACTGAGCAGGCACCCTCGAGTCATGGTGCCTATGATAATACGTTTGATATGACTACGCTAAAGCAGTGTTTCCCAAACTTATTCCACAATGAGAGTGCTTCTGTATTTACTTATTTGGTATTTTTGTATAATTCCCTTTTACTTTGTGATGTAAATCAGCTGAAGCTGTTTGGAAAGTTTAGAGTGCATCTGGACTGTGATCTGTGAAGTTCTTCCTATCATCAGTCAGTCGTGAACTGCAGTGCTGCTCTTGCACATCATCATTAGAGTTTCATATTATCTCGTTACGTTTAATGAGATTAAACGACTATTCGACAAAGAAAAAGTTTTCGCCAATTTTTTGTCGACATTGTCGATAACGTCTTGTTTCAGCCCTAGTTTGAACAAATGTTTAAAACAAGTAGAACTACATAACAATAAGATACAATCAGTATTGTTCCAATTGACAGCAATTGTTTTAACAGTCATCATGTGTGTTTGTTTGACTGTGTCCAGCAGGTGAACTGAAATAGTTTGTGAAAGTGTCTTGAATCTTTTCTTCGTCGTTGAGCAAATCAACAACACAGTCGTCATCACTGCTGCTGCTTGTAGAGAGATACATTTTATTTCATCGATCAACTCACTAGAGAAATTGATTACTTGTTTTTTTATATTCTGATGCCGTGGTATTTCTTCTCATCCATGATGTGTGAAAGGGCAACGAGCTGAAAGATGCTTTGCGTCACCTACCATACAGGGGTAAAATCGCTTGTCGATTAGCTGCAAAGTTTCGCATCACTTTTAATGTGAAAGGTCTGTGATTTGTTTCATATAATCGCATTGCCTATGGTGTGCAAAAGCATTTATGCTAATGTTGTAGGTAATGCATATTTCTAAAATCAGAAATGCAGTAATTTAATGTTGGATTATGTAAATGTTTATAGGTTACAGGAATAATAATAAATAACGATACATTCAAAAACTTATTTTGTTGGAATAGTGACATGATGCCATGCCATGTTCGGATGTGTGAACGGCGAGCTCTGCACACTTTGCTAGTTTTAACACAACTAATGTTATATACTGGTGAGATTCGATACACTCTATAACTGTTCTAGAAGGTCAATATGTCAAAAAATTCACAATTTCGGCCTCTGGAGACATTAAAAAACGCTTACATGCTTAAGTTGACATCCCTGAGAAGGCCGCAAGCCCAGGAGCCGATTTGGCCAGAGAAATGCAGGAAATTCAGCGAGAAATGTGGAACATTGACACTGACTCGGAAGATCTTGCTGAAATATGTCAATCACTGCAATGGAGACAAATTTCACTGAGGTGGTCACAAGAGTAGGGGATGTGTAGAAACGGATCGATTATCTGAAGTCATCGACAGGGTATTAGCTGCTAATCCACTAGCAACCAATGTGGATGTGGAGTGCATCTGGAGACATTGGAGGACATGGAGATAATATTATTATTATTATTATTATTATTATTAGGGCCCAAGCCTTGAAAAGGCAAGGCCCTGTTGTTTTCGTTAGGATTAATTAGGGCCCAAGCCTTGAAAAGGCAAGGCCCTATTGTTTTCGTTAGGATTAATTAGGGCCCAAGCCTTGAAAAGGCAAGGCCCTATTGTTTTCGTTAGAATATTATTTTTCTTACGACTATTCGGGCACTTTTGGGGCTCTTAACGTGCTCGAAAACTCTTAAAACTTTGCACACGGGTCAGAACCCGCGGCCATTAGGGCCGGGCTGAAGCTGCGTGGCAGGGGGGCTCGACGGCGTCACCTGGAACGGGGTCCGAAATCTTGGTCCATAAATCAAACACGCTTGCATGTAATAATATGAAACTCGGTACACATATAGATCTCACTGTTTCATATATCCTTCATACTTTTACTTTTTACCCCAGCCCAACAGGAAATCGTCTATTTAGGGTTGTTTGGAAAACGCATGCAATGGAATTTGAAATACTCCTCCTAGAGAATTCCACCAATTGCCACGAATCTCGGTCAGCGTGAAGTCAAGACATTGAGGATGTGTGATGTATCTATAGTTACCATAAACTTCGCGGCTTTAAAAAACAATCATCATTCCTAATGCCGAAACCTGACAGCCAATCCGAGTCAGAGTACCTGCTATATCTCTATAGTTACCATAAACTTCGCGGCTTTAAATACCAATCATCATTCCTAATGCCGACTGACAGCCAATCCGAGTCAGAGAGTACGGCAGAATTTTTTTCAAAGTCACACCGCAAATCTGACAACTGGACACCACACCGCAAGTCTGATAACTGGACACACTGCCGAACAAAGACAGTTCTGCACGTCGAAAAGCAAGCCTGAGGTAATTTAGCTTACAATGTTATTTGCATTCTCTATGAGTTCCGGGAGGGCTCGCACTAACGTGCTTTCATACAGTACGTGACCTTAACTTGTGCAGCGATTGGTGGAAACAAATATACCTCTATTAATAATATTTAACGAAGTGACTTCCAATAATTTCCTCAGTGCATAACTTACTTGATTCCACAGACATATTCTCCATCTGTAAATGTTAGAAAGTTATGCAAATATTTCCATTTTGAGGTCATGAGTGGATCGAGCCTTCAGCAGGCTAAACTTCCGTGAACGAGCATGCGCGCTGAACAGACGGAGCGCAATAGAATAGGAGCGTAATAATTCTGACTAAAATATACATTAACACTAAATAATAAATAGATTTTGCTAATATATTTGTTGTTGAATATTTGTTGTTGATGGTGAACATAAATGTGCTAGAGAATTTCAAACCTACAAGTGTATTTTTATGATATCAGTTTTGTTTTTATTTTCATTTTAAGTTTAGTAAATTTTACTACTTCTTTAAAAAGCATTATTTTGTTTTTAGATCGTAATGTTTGCAATGTTAGAGTGTAATATGATTTGACCCCTTTTTTGGATAGACTGAAAAGTTGCATTCACTGTTTGTTTTCATAGCCTTCAATATGAACATTGTTTGTAGGACAATATTTACCAGGATATGAAATAACTTTTTTTTTTGTTTAAATTAAATACAGATTAAAAAAAAAAAGAAAAGAAAAAAAGTTAAATACTGAGATTATACCATCGCCATTTAGCCCCAAAATTCAGATTTCTTTGGCAATTGCCCAGCCCTAACTTATGGCATGCTTTAAATGCTGAATTTCCATTTTTAGCTAAGCAGTAGGCTAATGATAAATTAACAATTATCCGTTCTGCATTAATAATTCAATTTGTTGGAGCAGAAATGCTCCCTTGCGAGGACGGTTTTTACGGGCCCTTGAGATTCTGGTTCAGGCGAAAAAGAAAAAATAATGTGTTTTGTGTAAATACTTGCCTCCACACATTAAAATGGCCCCCATATTTTGTATGTTTTATGTGTTACTATATTTTCAATTTATTCTTTGTGCAGCAAATGTGAAATGAATGAGAAAAATTTAAATGTGCTATATACATTATATAAAGTCGATTGGATTGGATTGGATTTTTTTTGCTGCCGTATTCTTCTCACCTTTTTTACCCCTGACCAGTTTTCATGCCTGCTCTTAGCATACTTGAAATTGCATGAAACTCGACAGACTCATCACATTTATTAGCCAGTAGGCATGTGCAAAGTTTCAGAAACGGGCGTGGTGCAGGTGCTCAGTAGCGCCACCTTTTGACAAAAGTGAGGGGGTTGGTTTTATACTTTGACCCACAGTCACAAAACTCAGTAATTATATTGTTCTCATCGAGCCGGACAACTTTCTAATTTACAGTCATTAGCTCAGACCAACAGAAAGTCAGATATTTTGGTTTGAATGTGGATGTTTTGGAGAATTTTCTCTCCCTCTCTCACTGACCCTACGTCTCTCTGTGTCTGTGGGGAGGGGGGTGATTTGGCTGTTGAGTGAGAATGCTTTTATTTTTGTTTTTCAAGGTTTTGGGGCCCTTAACGTGCTCAAACTCTTGAAACATTGCACACGGGTCAGAACCCGCGGCCATCAGGGCCGGGCCGAAGATGGTACCCGGGCGTGGCAGGGGGGCTCGACAGCGCCCCCTGGAATGGGATTCGAACACTTGTCCATATATCAAACATGCTTGCATGTAATAATATGAAACTCGGTACACTTGTAGATCTCATCGGGCCGAACAACTTTCGTGCTCTGAGTTTTACGCCAGCCCAACAGGAAGTCGGCTATTATGGGTTGTTTGGAAACACATGCTCTGGAATTATATATATTCCTCCTAGAGAATGAATCCAATCGCCACCAAACTCGGTCGGCATGAAGTCAAGACATTGAGGATGCTACATTCCGACGGATTTTTGATATCTCGAACGGTTTGACCGTGGTGAGGAAATTGATTTAGGACTAAAAAGGACATATAAAGTGTGTTATAACTTAGTTAGTTCTATCTACAGTTACAAAACTCGACGTGTATATTGTTCTCGTCGAGCCGAACAACTTTCTAATTTACAGTCATTAGCTCCGAACAACAGAAAGTCAGATATTGTGGTTTGAATGTGGGTTTCTTGGAATTTTTCTCTCTCTGACAGACAGAGTGCCCCCTCCGATTCTGTGTTTTTTCTCTCTCTCTGTCTCTCTCTGACAGAGTGCCCCCTGCCATTCTGTGTGTGTGTGTGTGGGGGGGGGGGGGAGGGAGCCGGACAACTTTCTAATTTACAGTCATTAGCTCAGACCAACAGAAAGTCAGATATTTTGGTTTGAATGTGGAACACATTGCAAATGAAATTTGAAGCTCCAAAAAGCACACAAAGGGAGCATAAAAGCAAGGAAGTGTGTTATAACTTCTGCGTACATTAACTGATCTCGATGAAACTTCAGCGGTGCGTAAATTATAATTACATTAATAAACCTGTACAAAGACCTCCAGATAAATACTGGCCTTCTGGATTAACACGTTTAAGTGCTGCAAAAGATATTTACCTATGACATCCTATGACGTTAAAAATTATTCTACATTTGAATTACCTCATAGATGTGACTATTGTGGTTCACGGTCATAGGCCCTGTCCCAAATGGCACACTTCATATGAATTTTCAGTCTCGTGTACTTACACGTCTTCTCGACGGTCAAAGCGAGCTTACGTTATTGCCCATCGTGCACAGCAACCCTAAAGGCACGGGGGTGGCGGTGCCACCGGCTTGGGCCCGCCATCGCTGCTATATTATTATTTATTTTTTTTTACGACTTTTGGGGCACTTTTGGGGCTCTTAACGTGCTCAAACTCTTGAAACTTTGCACACGGGTCAGAACCCGCGGCCATTAGGGCCGGGCTGATGCTGGTACCCGGGCGTGGCAGGGGGGCTCGACAGCGCCCCTGGAACAGGGTCCGAAAACTTGGTCCATAAATCAAACACGCTTGCATGTACTAATATGAAACTCGGTACACCTATAGATCTCATCGTTTCATATATCCTTCATACTTTTACTTTTTACCTCAGGCCAACTGGAAATCATCTATTTAGGGTTTTTTGGAAAACGCATGCAATGGCATGCAAAACTCGACGTGTATATTGTTCTCGTCGAGCCGAACAACTTTCTAATTTACAGTCATTAGCTTGGAATTTTTCTCTCTCTGACAGACAGAGTGGCCCCTCCCGTTCTGTGTTTTTCTCTCTCTCTGTCTCTTTCTAACAAAGTGCCCCCTGCCAATTCTGTGTGTGTGTGTGTGTGTGTGTGTGTGTGTGTGTGGGGGGGGGAGGGAGCCGGACAACTTTCCAAATTTACAGTCATTAGTCCAACAGAAAGTCTGATATTTTGGTTTGAATGTGGAACACATTGCAAATGAACTTTGAAGCTCCAAAAAGCACATAAAGGGAGCTTAAAAGCAAGGTAGTCTGTCAAAATCTGTCAGACTTCTGCATACATTAACTGATCTCGATGAAACTTCAGCAGTGCATTTAATTATAATTACATTAATAAACCTGTACAAAGACCTCCAGATAAATACTGGCCTTCTGGATTAACACATTTAAGTGCTGCAAAAGATATTGACCTATGACATCCTATGACATTAAAATTATTCTACATTTGAATTACCTCATAGATGTGACTATTGTGGTTCACGGTCATAGGCCCTGTCCCAAATGGCACACTTCATATGAGTTTTCAGTCTTGTGTACTTATTTCATGTGTCCATTAACTCCATGAGACCGTAGAGTGTCTCATTTTTCATTTTAGGTATCAGAAGGGTGCTCACGCATACTTTGTGGTTGATATGTGCCCTCGATGCGCACTTTTGCAGAGCCCACACTGAGGCAAGCTCTACAGCACACATCTTCTCGACAGTCAAAGCGAGGTTACGTTATTGCCCATCGTGCACAGCAACCCTAAAGGCACGGGGGTGACGGTGCCACCGGCTTGGGCCCGCCATCGCTGCTTGCAGCTATATTTATTATTATTATTATTATTAAAAATGAAAATATAAATTGATCAATTGTCACACATTATACATACATTTCTGCATATACATGGTGAAATTATTTATTTTTCACATATCCCAGCTAAGCTGGGGTCAGAGTGCAGGGTCAGCCATGATACCTTAACGAGGACCAAAAAAAAAAAAAAAGACACACCCACCTGCTGGCAATGCCAATCAGAATATGGAGACACAATGCATGTTTTTTGGTGGCGTGTTAACACTCTGGGGTCGACAGACACGCTGGCACGTCCTGCTGGATTTTTCCATCATTACAGCGGAAACAACATAACATTCTCCGTCATTTTTGGGTATACAGATAAGTGTAAGACATCACTAGAGACTATAAAGGGTCTATTTTTATTTGTGTACACTCACAATAACAACAAAATCTTGTGCTTTTGTAAAATAAAGAAAATAAAAAGGGTGAGCTTTCAGCAGTCTCTGTGTTCAGAAACGCGTCACAAAAATGAACTGAAACTCTGCGAATACTTATCACACAAACATGAAACATATGTCTAAAGAAAGCTTAAAATGTCTAATTTAAATAAAACAATTCAAATTAAGTAAAGTCTTTTTGTAAAGAAAATGTACAGTCAGATGACTTCTTTTAACTTAAAACTTGATTTTGATCATTAAGTCTTCTCACATTCATTCTCTTTCTGTCACATTCCTCATTGATAGGCCAGGGGAGGGGTCTTTGTCTCCTCAGGTGTGAATTACAGTCAATATTCATGATAGTTCACGCCTCCTCACATATGACCTATCAACACTAAAAGTTCAATTACTATATTGTTTTGTATGAATGAGTGATCAGGATGGTTTTCACATCATTTTGTAGCAAAAACTCTAGGCTACAAGATCCAGTTCTCAAAAGTCTTGTGGACAAATGTTTAGTATGTGTTATATGGCCTTATTTCAGTGACTTAAAACATTTTTTAAATGTTATTTTCTCAAAAATACAAACCTGTACACATGTTGCTCACATATTATAGTAGCCCAGTTTGAGCTGAATACAGTGTTATCAGACTTTAGACATTAATGTGTTTTTAAGCAACTGAAAAAAGCACAAATGTCAAGGCATGTCAAAACTTCTCCAGGGCCCAAAATACCCTCAGACCCCAGAGGGTTAAGATCCAAGAATTTTGGTTGAATGTTCAGGGTTTTATGTGTGATGTATTAGACACTCAAATTTCATTTTGCCCTCATTTCAAGAATGGTGTATGGAGATGGGGAGGGTGGTGGCTTTCAAGGAAGCGTCGTGTAGAAGGCTGGGGAGCTGGGATACCTTTGATGGGAAATGGGGCTGCTATTTGCCGTTTTTGGAGGTTTCTCAGGGAGGGGCAGAGGAGAGAGAAGTTTAGATTTAAATGTGTGTGATTATTATCTATGTGTTTATATATATATATTGTGTGTGTGTGTGACCACAGGGATGTTTGTTGAGAGTGGGTTTGGGGATTGGGAGGGGAAGGGGGTAATAGTTGGGGTTAAATGTTGATTCTGTGTATATATGTTTTGCTTTCCTTTGTTGTCTTTATTAAGCAATAAAAAAATTTTAATCAGAAAAAGAAACTTGTTGAATATTCTGTTTCATTCACATTATGGAAGTCAAATGGGTTCTGAATGCTGTTCATGTTGGCTTGAAAATTAGAGGTCGACCGATATTGGATTTCACCAATACGATAACTAACAAAGATGTTGGAAAAGCAGATAACCGATTAATTGGTCGATTGTTTGTAAAATCCTTTAAATTAAATTTAAATTCGTACATTTCTTTCCTTATTGTGACCATTTGTAATTTCCATTTTTAATGAAATCACAGATGCAGTTTATTAAGCATACAAATCCCAATAATGGCCACAAAAATGATTCTAACTATAAACAATCCCAAAATACCCCAGGCATTCTTTTGAAATGTCTGTGTTCCCAGTAAGGTTAGGAATCACTGCAGACCTCCAGAGATAGATTTGATATTACAGCGATATTGAGCTGAAGATTCAATCTGTATTGCAATTTCTTTTTATTATTGTGATTTGTTTTATATATATATATATATATATATATATATTAGTTTTTAGCTGTTAACCCATTTCTTTTTTAGAAAGAGATGTTTATTGAAGAACAGTTGTGTCTGACATGACATCTGGATGCTATACTTAGCACTTTAATATGGTAACTAATGGATGTTCAACAAATATATTGGCAAAATAACTATAAACTCTTAACGCATAAAACAAAGTTAAACAAGAAAGACTCCAAAACTGAGTGCCACTAAACTGCTTATGCGCATCCCAGGCGCAAAATGACACACTTCAATGTAATCAGAGCGCTTGACGTACAGGGTGATCCTTGCTCTACATTCAAAAACACAAAGAAAATATATATTGCAGTACAGTTTGATGAGCCTTTTGTACTGCTAAATTATTAATAATGCAGTGTCAGACAGAATCCACAGAAAGACTCCTCCACAACACCTCACAAATAAATCTGAGGATTATGGGTAATAACAGGAACATTGATCACAGCAGAGGATTTGACCGCCGCTTTAATGGCTGTTGCAACGGTGCATTAAAGGACTTAAAATTATGCTATATCATTCGCCCTCTATTTCAAATAAAGTTTGTTTGTTGCTATTAAAGAGATGTTTGCATGTAAAGTGTGTGTGTGTCTTCTGATATAGATGATGAAGGTTTTATCAGGAGACCGAAACACTTGAAGACTCAAGCGTTTGCTCTTAAAATGCGTCCATGTAAAGAGATTCTGGAAGTCAATTATGTGAGTATTGAGCCCTGCTGCGTGCATTATAACATGATTTAGTTCTTGCACTCGAGCCTTGAACAGACTAGTTCATTAGTGAGGTTGAAAGAGTTCATCTAGAATGGACACATGACTGATTGACGATGATGTGTTTTCTAGATTGACATGTACATGTGTATGGCGTGTGGGCAGGGCAATGAAGAGGAACGCCTCCTCCTCTGTGACGGCTGTGATGACAGTTACCACACCTTCTGTCTGATCCCGCCGCTGCAGGACGTGCCTAAAGGAGACTGGCGCTGCCCCAAATGTGTGGCGGAGGTACGGTAGCCTGCACTGCTCAAGAAATGCAGACACTTTCATAAATAAGGAAAGTTAATAACTGGTTTTGCCTCACAGGAGTGTAGCAAGCCTCGGGAGGCATTTGGTTTTGAGCAGGCCGTCCGTGAATACACCCTCCAGAGCTTTGGCGAGATGGCCGACCACTTCAAATCAGATTACTTCAACATGCCCGTTCATGTAAGAGCTGCACACACAAACAACATCCTTCTGGAACAAAATAGGGTTTAGTCTCACACTAATTTTCTCTGCTATTTCAATGCATGTTCTGTGTTCAGTTCAGTTTTGAGATGTTGCTCTTTCTTCAGTGGAACACACATACCTTCAGAAACCGTTGCATTCAGTGAATGGAAAAAGATGCCAAAAAGTTAAGAATAACATGACAGAATGTCTTATTTTTGAATGTAATGGAACTAAATTGTGCAAGGCAATAAACATTACAATAGCACTGTTTCTGAGCTATTGCCACAAGACATTATGTATCTAAACATGAGACTATTGTAACACGATTTCCAATCTTGCCGAAGATTGCCAAAACCTCCATGTCATGACCACATGAAGCGTGTCAGCATGGTAACGCTCACACAGGAAGTATACCAAGAAGGGACGTGACGTAATTATCAGTTGAGTAGGGCTACACAGTTAAACGCAAGTGCAATAAAATCACGATATGAGCATGTGCAATTTCTAAATCACATCTGATGTAATTTTATAATTTTTCTACTCCCAATTTCTGTGATGTTTATATCACCATTCTGATTGGTGCTCATCTTTGTACACTGACAAGAGCTCGCCAATCAGAATGCAGTGACCAAAAATGTACCGGTAATAGAACACAATTAAAAATCGGAAATATAAATAAAGAAAACAAAAAGGTACAAATCCATTTTTATACATAGAAATGTATTTTTGATAGCTACTGTATGTCCTGATACGATACTGTTTTAGTGCTCATTTACTTGTTACTTGTGCTTGGAAAAATGCTCGATACCGAAAACTGAGACCGTCTGACGTAAGAACGTCATTCCGTAAACATTCAGCACACAAATTTAAATCACATTATGTCCTAATATGATAAGTAAACTGTAAAAGCTGCGATTTAATGAGAGAAATGTATAGTTTGCATGTGCTGTGTGCTTCAAAGTGAATGTGTGGTGCCAGTGTTGTGCGGACACTGTCACTATCCTTATTTCATCCACAGAATACACCATCATGAGCATTGCACTCTTTTTGGAGTAGATAACAGCAAACTTCACTTTGTAGTGCGAGGCACATGCAGACACATATAAACACGGGAATGTTTATAGAGCCACAGAGATTCGGAAAAAATGAACCTATGAATGTCTGTCTTATAGATATCTGTGCATATTAAGCAGGAATAGAAGAAAGTATTTTTACATAAAGTTACATACAATATCGTGATATTCGTTTACATTGTCAACCCCCTTGCCGAGGGTCGGTGAATTTTTTGCTTTATTGGTTTTGGTAAAAATTTTATTCATTTATTGAAACATGAATAACAGAAACAAAAGACATTCTAAAATTCAAATTGCACTTTTAAGTCAATGAAAAAAGCAATAAAATAACAAAGTGATCCAAAAATCTTATATGTAACCACCTCCCCAAATCCAAATATTTTCTGTCTTCAACGGCTCCATTTGTCATCACGCAACCATCTGTCAACTGATAGCTAACGGATTAAGAACTAAAGACAATTATAAATGTAAAGATAATAATGATTATAATAAATAAACCTAATAAATTCCCTAGTGTTCCCAAAATAATGCTGTGAAATGTGTGTTCTTATGGAATGTGTGTTTGTATTGCATTTGGTAATACAGTTAATGCTGCCTAAAGAAAATAAATAGAACTCCATTTTAGGTTTAAGGTGAACGTGTCTTGCATTACTTTATGAATTAATCGCTTTCATCTTTTTTTATTTAATACAAAAGATATATACACTCTAAAGGATTATTAGGAACGCCTGTTCAATTTCTCATTAATGCAATTATCTAATCAACCAATCACATGGCAGTTGCTTCAATGCATTTAGGGGTGTGGTCCTGGTCAAGACAATCTCCTGAACTCCAAACTGAATGTCAGAATGGGAAAGAAAGGTGATTTAAGCAATTTTGAGCGTGGCATGGTTGTTGGTGCCAGACGGGCCGGTCTGAGTATTTCACAATCTGCTCAGTTACTGGGATTTTAACGCACAACCATTTCTAGGGTTTACAAAGAATGGTGTGAAAAGGGAAAAACATCCAGTATCGCGGCAGTCCTGTGGGCTGAAAATGCCTTGTTGATGCTAGAGGTCAGAGGAGAATGGGCCGACTGATTCAAGCTGATAGAAGAGCAACTTTGCCTGAAATAACCACTCGTTACAACCGAGGTATGCAGCAAAGCATTTGTGAAGCCACAACACGCACAACCTTGAGGCGGATGGGCTACAACAGCAGAAGACCCCACCGGGTACCACTCATCTCCACTACAAATAGGAAAAAGAGGCTACAATTTGCAAGAGCTCACCAAAATTGGACAGTTGAAGACTGGAAAAATGTTGCCTGGTCTGATGAGTCTCGATTTCTGTTGAGACATTTAGATGGTAGAGTCAGAATTTGGCGTAAACAGAATGAGAACATGGATCCATCATGCCTTGTTACCACTGTGCAGGCTGGTGGTGGTGGTGTAATGGTGTGGGGGATGTTTTCTTGGCACACTTTAGGCCCCTTAGTGCCAATTGGGCATCGTTTAAATGCCACGGCCTACCTGAGCATTGTTTCTGACCATGTCCATCCCTTTATGGCCACCATGTACCCATCCTCTGATGGCTACTTCCAGCAGGATAATGCACCATGTCACAAAGCTCGAATCATTTCAAATTGGTTTCTTGAACATGACAATGAGTTCATTGTACTAAAATGGCCCCCACAGTCACCAGATCTCAACCCAATAGAGCATCTTTGGGATGTGGTGGAACGGGAGCTTCATGCCCTGGATGTGCATCCCACAAATCTCCATCAACTGCAAGATGCTATCCTATCAATATGGGCCAACATTTCTAAAGAATGCTTTCAGCACCTTGTTGAATCAATGCCACGTAGAATTAAGGCAGTTCTGAAGGCGAAAGGGGGTCAAACACAGTATTAGTATGGTGTTCCTAATAATCCTGTAGGTGAGTGTATAACTGAACCTGCAGAGTTGTGTTCACAACGCATGTTACCTGTGTGGAAATAAAAGCATCTCCCGAGACATTAATCTTACAACAGTTTTCAGACGAATGAAACGGAGAAAGAGTGATAACTCTTTACATGCGCTTGTTCCTCAAGACACGAGACCTGTGAACAAACAGCGAATCAGACTCTTTTCTTTTGTCTGTTCTTAAAGTGTAATAAAGTGTGTTTCTTCAAGCGTGTGTATTTTTGACTAACAGCATTTCTTGTCATGTGTCACTCCGAGATGTCTTACATGTCATCCACCTGTTGCGGGTAGATGAGCAAAATTACTCACGCATGAAATCCATTTTAACGAGGTGTTTGCGAAGTAGATTCAGCCTTGTCTCCTTTGGTGGATCACACTAGTTTCACACCCCAGTCCTATTACATACTTAAATAGTAACCTTTATAATCATGTTAGGTCACGTAGTGTCCTGCTTTTCCGGAGGTGAGAAGCCACCGTCAGAAACACTCCAAAACGGAAAAGGCTTCAAAATAAAAGCTCAATTTAAATAGGAAAAAGTATGACAGAAATATATCACTACTGTATAGTTATGTAATATTCACTGTACCACCACTACTACGACTACTAATTATTATAATAATAATACCAGCAATTGTAGTTATATTATATTTAAGCAATATGTAACATCTGTGATGCAGCTCTTTATTTCATTGGATTTAACTCCAGTGCTGCATTTTGGATTGTGCTGTGAGAATCTGTATAAAATCACTACATTTGATCAAAATAATACAAGATTATGTCAAAAAGAAATTGTTGATTAAATTGAAATAAACTGTTGAATATGGAATTTAAAAAAAATGATCAAATAAAATCAGGTATCGGCGAGTACCAAAAGGAAGTATCGGTTCTCCCTAATTTTTGAACAGTGAAATGCATTTTATAAATTGTTATAAAAACATTTGCAAAAATTGGAAGTTGCAGTCACAAAAGTGCAAAATGATTTTTTTTTTGTCCATATTGCACAGCTCTACTGTAAACTCTCAGAAATAAGTTCATCCACCTAGAACAAAAAGTCTAACCTCAAGTTTGACACTTTTACAGGTTTTTACTGCATGATGCAGACCGTTGTGATTGTGCATGTTTCATTAGTATGATTGATGTTCACTGTGATGTGTTTTCTTTGCAGATGGTGCCCACAGAACTGGTGGAGAAGGAGTTCTGGCGTTTAGTGAGCAGTATTGAGGAGGATGTGATCGTGGAGTACGGTGCTGATATAAGCTCTAAAGATGTGGGAAGTGGATTCCCTGTACGAGACGGAAAGAGAAAACTCTTTGGAGATGAGGACGTAAGACTGCATCTTATAGAAAAGAAAGAGTGTGTGCGTTTATGTGTTATAAAATATACTGTCTTTTGATTTTGAGGTGAAATATGAGCAATCGTTCTAAAACTCTCTTGTGTGAATGTTGAGCTCATTGATATTGTCTTCTCCATACAGGAGTACGCTAACTCAGGCTGGAATCTGAACAACATGCCGGTGTTGGAACAGTCCGTCCTCTCTCACATTAACGGGGATATCTCTGGGATGAAAGTGCCCTGGCTGTATGTGGGCATGTGCTTCTCATCTTTCTGCTGGCACATAGAGGACCACTGGAGCTACTCCATCAACTTCCTGCACTGGTGAGACAGATCTCAAAACAATTGCTCCGATAAATGAACGGAACGATTTTGGGTAATACATATCACATGTGTGTCTGTGGCTCAGGGGTGAACCGAAGACATGGTATGGAGTTCCAGCACATGCAGCAGAGCAGCTGGAGTCTGTAATGAAGCAAGTGGCTCCAGAACTCTTTGACTCGCAGCCGGATCTTCTGCATCAACTCGTCACACTCATGAACCCCAATGTTCTCATGGAGCACGGCGTCCCGGTAAAACACTCGTCACTTCTTTACTCAAAGTCTCTCTTTCCAAATAAAAGACTGAAGTTGTCCTTCACAAGTCGTGTGCTGCTCTCTTTACCAAACAGGTGTATCGGACCAATCAGTGTGCAGGAGAGTTTGTCGTGACATTCCCAAGAGCCTATCACAGTGGTTTCAATCAGGGTTACAACTTTGCTGAAGCGGTGAACTTCTGCACGGCAGACTGGGTACATCTACATTCTCTAGAGCTCTTACTGAAACTATGTTGGATATGTAAGGGATGATGAACAGTCAGCTGATAGCTATCGCAAAATAAACTGGATAGGGTGATCAGGACACAAAGTGATAAAAGAAGATGATAACCACCATATGACTGTACTTAATTATATATATATATATTGATTTGCGTTTATTTGAATTTATAGTTGCCCATGGGGCGTCAGTGTGTGGCACATTACCAGCGTCTGCAGCGATACTGTGTATTCTCGCACGAGGAGTTGGTGTGTAAGATGGCGACTGATCCCGACAGCCTAGACGTGGAGCTGGCCGCAGCGGTGGTCCGAGAGCTCGCCGACATGATGGAGAAGGAGTCGAGACTGAGAGCAGCCGTGCAGGAAATGGTGAGAAATCACCCACTGGAAAACCGAGAGAAATATGTCCCTTCTTTAACTCATATTCAGTGGGCAATTTTTTTTTTTTACTTCCTGTCCTGCAGGGTGTGCTGTCCTCAGAGCAGGAAGTGTTTGAACTACTGCCTGATGACGAGCGTCAGTGTTGGAGGTGTAAGACCACCTGTTTCCTGTCTGCTGTTACCTGTACCTGCAGCCCAGAGCGCCTGGCGTGTCTGCACCACGCAGCAGAGCTCTGCAGCTGTGCAGCCAGTAACAAATGTCTGCGGTAAGACCGCGCAACTCTGCTGTACTTTAGCATTGCTTATGACATTGCATTTATTTACTATGTGATGTGTGTGTTACAGGTACAGATATAATCAGGATGAGTTTCCCTCAATGCTCTATGGTGTGAAGTCACGTGCTCAATCTTACGACACTTGGGCAAAGAGAGTCACTGAAGCACTGGCAGCTGATAATAAGAGCAAGAAAGGTGTAGTCCACTATTTCCGAGCCTTTGTTTGTCTTGTGTACCTCAAAAAATGTCCTGACAGTCTTATCAGTCCAAACTGATGAATGATGTTTTAACAGATCTGATCGAGCTGAAAGTTCTGCTGGAGGACGCGGAAGATCGGAAGTACCCAGAGAACAATCTGTTCCGTGGTCTCAGAGACACGGTGAAAGAGGCCGAGACGTGTTCTTCTGTGGCTCAACTGTTGCTCAGCCACAAACACAGACAGAAGTCAGTCAATAGTGACATCATCCGTGTAGTGCTTGCCATAATGAAGATGAAAATGTTTTACAATATTTCACAGATGTTGATACACCTGCTATTAACATGCATCTTGCATCTTGGGTTATTCGATCTCAAGTGGTCAGCCCAGACCTGTTGCCGGGATCAAACAGATAAACAGATGTTACGCATCTCAAATATGATATCAATAATTTTGATCAAAATACAATTATATACATTGTGCGTAGTGGTGTATTTAATCATGATATATGTGTCATGAGGTGTTCCGTCAAGTAGATGGTTATATCCAGCCCTAGTCTCATAAACATTAGCAATTGTGCTTATTGGATTACGATACATATTGAAGACCTGTTTAAACTGAACTCCTAAGAGACATGGTAATAACTGGTGTAAAGAGGATTTAGTTTGTTTTATTTTTTATTCTGTGTGTGTTTAAAGAAGAGAACGTCCTGACAGCAGCGCACAGCGAGCTCGCAGCAAATTGAGCGTGGAGGAATTGAAAGTGTTTGTGGAGCAGCTGTACCGGCTGCCCTGCGTCATCAGTCAGGCTCGACAAGTCAAAGTCAGTTGACAGACCTTCCATGTATACATTAGTACCACTAGAGCCACTAGTATTAATATAAAAAAAATTTTTTTACTTACATTGGCAAGACAAAGTATGTGAACCCTTGGAATTAGCTTGTTTTCTGCATTAATTAGTCATACAATGTGATCTCATCTTCATCAAAGTCACAAGTATAGACAAACACAATGTGCTTAAGATAATCTTTCATGTCTTTATTGAACACATCCATTCAAACATTCACATTGCTTTGGAAAAAGTAAGTGAACCTTGGATTTAATAACTGGTTGATCCTCCTTTGGCATCAATAACCTCAATCAAGTGTTTCCGGCAGCTGTGGATTAAACCAGCACATCGTTCAGAAGGAATTCTGGATCATTCTTCCTTACAGAACTGCTTCAACTGAGCCATATTCATAGGATGTCTGGTGTCAATGGCTCTCTTGAGGTCATTCCACAGCATGTCTACTGGGTTACGGTCTGGACTCTGACCTTTGTGGTGTCCTGCCATGAACACCATGCCTGTTTAAGGTTTTCTGTATAGTAGACTCATGAACAGAGATTTTAACCAGTTACAATGATGAAAGGTTTTATCTGTCACTCTAGAGTTCTTTTTTACCTCATTGATCATTCTTCGGTGTGCCCTTTGAGTCATCTTGACCGGATGGCCACTTCTAGAGAGAGTAGCTATAGTACAAAATCATCTCCATTTATAGACAGTTTGTCTAACTGTGGACAGATGAATATCTAACGGACACTTCTAGAGAGAGTACCTGTAGTACTAAATCATCTCCATTTATAGACAGTTTGTCTAACTGTGGACAGATGAATATCTAACGGCCACTTCTAGAGAGAGTGCCTATAGTACAAAATCATCTCCATTTATAGACAGTTTGTCTAACTGTGAACAGATGAATATCTAACGGACACTTCTAGAGAGAGTACCTACAGTACTAAATCATCTCCATTTATAGACCGTTTGTCTAACTGTGAACAGATGAATATCTAACGGACACATCTAGAGAGAGAACCTACAGTACTAAATCATCTCCATTTATAGACAGTTTGTCTAACTGCGGACAGATGAATATCTAACGGCCACTTCTAGAGAGAGTACCTATAGTACTAAATCATCTCCATTTATAGACAGTTTGTCTAACTGTGAACAGATGAATATCTAACGGACACATCTAGAGAGAGAACCTACAGTACTAAATCATCTCCATTTATAGACAGTTTGTCTAACTGCGGACAGATGAATATCTAACGGACACTTCTAGAGAGAGTACCTATAGTACTAAATCATCTCCATTTATAGACAGTTTGTCTAACTGTGGACAGATGAATATCTAACGGCCACTTCTAGAGAGAGTACCTATAGTACTAAATCATCTCCATTTATAGACAGTGTGTCTAACTGTGGACAGATGAATATCTAACGGCCACTTCTAGAGAGAGTACCTATAGTACTAAATCATCTCCATTTATAGACAGTTTGTCTAACTGTGGACAGATGAATATCTAAACTCTTCCAGATATCTTTGTAACCCTTTCCTGCTTAATGCAAAGCAACTATTCTTGATTGCAGGTCTTCTGAAATGTCTTTTTTGTGAGGCATGGTCCACATCAGCAGATGCTTCTTGTGGATAGCAAATTAAAAATGTTTGAGTGCTTTTCTGTGGGAGCAGTGTAATGTATAAAATTAAGCAGATATGGGTCAGGAGCTTGAGTTAAAATTCACATCAACCATCAAAATGAAGAAAAAATTTGATCTCAGTGAT
This sequence comes from Xyrauchen texanus, assembly GCF_025860055.1. Lineage (NCBI taxonomy): Eukaryota > Metazoa > Chordata > Actinopteri > Cypriniformes > Catostomidae > Xyrauchen > Xyrauchen texanus. The sequence continues at coordinate 1,289,919 of NC_068320.1, forward strand.
TTAGACCATGGCATGATGGTTGGTGTCAGATGCCGATCTCCAGGGATTTTCATGCACAACAGCCTCTAGAGTGTAAAGAATATGGTACAAAAAACATCCAGCGAGCAACAGTTCTGTGATAATTATGGCATGCATTCTTCTTGGCACTGACAACCTTATGCAATGTCACAACATTTATTTCCATCCAGAGTTGCATTATTTCTTGTATTGATGACGGGAGAGTCAAACCACTCCGTGAAGTCTTCCCCAGCACATCCCAAAGACTTTCAATGGGGTTAATGTCAGGACTCTGTGGTGACCAATTAATGTGCTCTCTTATGCAGCACTTTATTTGACATAAATAACTCCAATGTTGTATTTTGGATTGTGCTGAGAGGTGCTGAATAAAACCTCATTTGATAAAAATAATGTAATATTATGCTGAAAATGTATTGTTCTATTTTCATTAGATTTAAAGATATAATTCATGTAGACACCATTTTGATGAAAAAAAATTGAAATAAACTGTTGATATGGATGGGGAAAAAACCTCACTCATCTATCAGTATCGGTGAGTACCGAAAAGGAAGGATCGGTATTTTCCATTCAAATGGTATGAGGATATCCATAGTTAGCAGTAAATCTATGTGCCGGGTCTTTTAGTGAATCAAAAAAACATATGAATCAGTTGGGCTCACTCCAAATAAACCAACAACTGTCACTGTGCTATACTTAAGGCTCACGATTTGATTCACTTACTGGTTGATCATATGACTTGTTGTTATGAGTTGTTTAAAATACAAATGTAGTTTTGTTTTAATAAGTAAATAATAAGAAAAATCATTCTAAATGGACTATCTGGCTGCGGTCGGCTAAGGAACGTCGCCTTGTCGTACCAAAACAAAGAGGCACCAAAACACTTTCCCGGGCTTTCAGTTTCATCATACCACGTTAGTGGAATGACCTTCCCGACTCAATCCGGGAAGCTAACTCACTCTCTATCTTCAAAAAACGGCTAAAAACACATCTTTTCCAAGAGCACTTAACCGGTCACTAAAATAACATTACATTTACATTTCTTGTTGCACTTAAATCTGTTTTGTATACTATTCTGAAGATAGTGAAACTTTGTAATATGGCACTTTTTGTACCACTGTCTCCTTAAGATGATTCACTTATGTTTTTTCCTCTTTTGTAAGTCGCTTTGGATAAAAGCGTCTGCCAAATGAATAAATGTAAATCTGGCGATTCAATATTTAATAAATAATAAAACAATACAATTCTTTTAAAAAGCAGTTCGCTTTTACACATGCTTACACTATTGTTTATTTGTCTTAAGTCTGTAAATTCCATTTGTAAAATGCAATAAATAAAAAATTGCCTGTAAGAAATCTGACTGGCTGGTACATTTTTTTTATCTATCAGTCACCTTGGCTGGTGGACTATAAAGTCAATTTCAGACACTGTTTATAAGTCAAAGTAGCTTTAACCCACACCTTCAATCTCGATTAATTAATTAGATGCCAGTTTTGCCAACTCATGTTAATGCTAATAAGCTTTTGTTGATGTCATTTGCCTATGAGGTTCACATACTTTTTCCAACCTACACTGAATGTTTGAATTATGTATTGATTATGTACAAGAATAATACAATAATTTGTGTGTTAATAGTTAAAACAGATCATGTTTGTTCATTACTGTAACTTAGATGAAGGTCAAACCAGATTTTAAGACAAATTTACTCATGGTAAATGCAGGTAATTTCAAAGGGTTCATATACTTTTTCTTGCCACTGTATACTTCAGCCTTTTAACAGTATTTTGTATGCATCTTGAAAAGAAGTTGGCTCCATGGATGGATGGATAGAGAAGTTATTGTGCAGTTATGGATGAGACTCATCATAGTTTTTCCCTGCCGCAGGAATTGCTGGAGAACGTGGAGTACTTTCACGAGCGCGCTCAGTTTGCTCTATCAGATGTGACTCCTGACTCCAGTAAGCTGCAGGCTCTGGTGGATTTGGGCTCGGGTCTGGATGTGGAGCTGCCGGAGCTTCCGAGACTCAAGCAGGAGTTGCAGCAGGCACGCTGGCTGGACGAGGTGAGGCTCACTCTGATGGAGACGCAGCGCGTGACTCTGGAGCTCATGAAGCGCCTCATCGACTCTGGCGTGGGTCTGGCTCCTCATCACGCTGTGGAGAAGGCAATGACGGAACTGCAGGAGCTGCTGACGGTGTCAGAGCACTGGGAGGAGCGGGCGCGAGCATGCCTGCAGGCTAGGTAACAGTTCGTCATCATAATCTGATCTAAACTTTCGCATTACAATTTGTATTGTTGTGCAAGCACACCAAAAGCTAAAGAGTTTTAACATGCTAAAGAGATTACACTGCTTCAGAGAATGCTGATAATCGATTGATTTCAAAAAGATCGTAGAGGTACATGAGGGTTTGAGGAGGAGAGCCAGGTCCAGTTGTACTCTAATAAATCCAAGCCACTGTGAATCCTACTTGTTAGCTGTTCATGAAATCACCTGTGTGAACAACATCTTTATCATTTAATATAATCTTAAATGTAGGGATGGGCGTTATGGTCAAAAATATTACCACAATATGTATTTTCATATGGTTTGATATTGATATTTATCACAATATACATTTCATACCATTAATGCAGTCCACATTCTTGTTAGATATGTAAACAATACTTGTTTCTTTGCATGTAAACTGCACAGGGTAAGCAACCTTTTAATTGTAAGTTCAAGTAGGAAACTCTGTTTAGGATTTAATCTTACATAAGGTCTGTGACCTCCTTTTTTCATCATCTTCAGTGGATGTTTGACTCCACTGAAGACTTTATTGTGATGTTCCACACTGCAGCTCAGTAGGTGGTGAGAATGCATTATAAGATGGATTGTCAACCTCCTATGAACATCACAAGAAGAAATACTTTCTTGTCTGTTGAACATAAAAATACTTTTAGCTAAATGCATAGTATATATATTGATGTCGGAGCTGCTGTTGTGTTTAGTTGATAGCTGTTTGGTACACAAATATATCATATTAGCCAGATAGCTAGCTAGTGGCTACCTAGCCTCATTACTGGTTTATATGACAGCAGGCCTATAGATATGTCCCAAATGATGCACTGTATGTAGCGGCTAGCAAGCTAATTCTTCCTAACTGGCTAACTTGCAACTTGTGCAATATGATGTCTGAATGACCATTTCAAGCACCACAGATTGTGGTTTGTATATGTCATCTCTGCAGGCCTCGCCACAGTTTACTCACACTGGAGAGTATCGTAATGGAGGCAAAGAATATCCCAGCATACTTGCCCAATGTGCTCGCCCTCAAAGAAGCCTTGCACAAAGCCAAAGAGTGGACGGCCAAAGTGGAAGCCATTCAGGTGATGCTGCGTTTTAGTTTTGTTTAAAAACGTGTTGGATAAAGTGAATTTAATTTGTGTTCTCTTTGCCAATGTATCAATTGTAAGCCTTTTCTCATCAAATATGTTCTAAAATTTGAATTGAACATGAAACTTTACTGTAATCAAAATCATGCCCAAATCATTTTAATTTTAGCACATACACTGTTGTAGCAAGTAATATTGTTTGTGTCTCTGTGCCATCATGAGCAGAACGGCAGTAACTACGCCTACCTGGAGCAGTTGGAGGGTCTGTTGGCGAGGGGTCGCTCCATCCCTGTGAGGTTAGAAGCACTACCACAGGTGGAGTCGCAGGTGGCGTCTGCAAGAGCCTGGAGAGAGAGAACCGCTCGCACCTTCCTGAAAAAGAACTCCACCTACACCTTATTGCAGGTAACGCACAACTCCACCTACTCCCCTGTACAGTTGAGTAAATATGTTATTCCTCTTCATTCATCTGGAGGCGGACTCTTTCAGGTTCTCAGTCCACGTGTTGACATTGGCGTGTACGGCACCAGTAAGAGCAAACGCAAACGTGTGAAAGAGCTTCTGGAGAAGGATCGTGGTCTGGATTTGGAGACTCTGTGTGACCTGGAGGACAGTTTGGAGGAAATCCGTGACCCAGCTACAGTCGTTGCCTCCTTCAAAGCCAGAGAACATCAGGAAGTGGAGGCCATCCATTCGCTCCGTGCTGCCAACCTAGCCAAGATGGCGATGGTGGAGCACATCGAGGAGGTGAAGTTCTGTCTGTGTCGCAAGATAGCCAGTGGCTTCATGCTGCAGTGTGAGCTGTGTAAAGACTGGTTCCATGGCGCTTGCGTTCCCCTGCCCAAAGCCGGCACTCAGAAGAAGGCGGGGGCAGGCTGGCAGGGCTCCAGCAAGGACTCAAAGTTTCTTTGCCCTCTGTGCCAGCGTTCCAGGCGACCGAGACTGGAAACCATTCTGTCGCTGCTGGTGTCGCTACAGAAGCTTCCGGTGCGTCTACCGGAGGGCGAGGCGCTACAGTGCCTGACCGAGAGAGCCATGGGCTGGCAGGATCGTGCTCGGCAAGCCCTCGCAACCAATGAGCTCTCCTCAGCCCTCGCTAAGCTGTCAGTGCTCAGCCAACGTATGGTGGAGCTCGCTGCTCGAGAAAAGACAGAGAAGATCATCAATGCAGAGCTGCAGAAGGCAGCAGCCAACCCTGACCTGCAGGCAAGAGTTCAAATACTGATGATATATTAACTCTCTTCCATAACTTTGTGAGCTGCCTACAAAAGCCACATTTAAGCCATGATGGGCGCTCTTCTACGTGAAGACTGTTCCAAGATACTTTCTTTTTGACCAAATTCTTAAGCTTAGTGAAACAAATGATCTATGATGAAAGCGTTGATTATTTAACTATTTATTCAATATCAAAGAACATCTATATCAATAGCAACAAAGCTAAACGATTGACTGAATATTTGTGTGTGCTATGTATCGCGAGTGTCGCGTCATTAGCTTAGCAACATGCTAACCTCAAACTCTTTTGAAATCAATAGTGTCTCTGATGCACTTTGCGTGAGGAACTCTTCTTTTGTGATACACAGAGTTGCTGCTTATGCAAAGTGTCTCAAATCAATCAGTATGTTACAAGAACTTTAATAGTCCAATTTCAGTCAGTCTTTTTTCATCTTTTTAAAATGTCATGTCATGTAGAAGACCTAGATAATGCGATTATTGTTCGAGTTTGTCCAGCATGTTGATATATTAATCAGATCATCTCCCTTTTTTACTCTAAATGCTCATTAGAATGGGTTACGGACGTGACCGTTATACACGCTTCATATAAAAAAATATGTAGAATCACAAACCTCCACCGCTCGTTCTTTTACTATGATGATTCAGATAGATTGCAGACTATTACTTTGATATGTGACGTGTTTCAAGCTTACTGCATCGATAGCCAACATTTTGACAAGCTTTGTGGTTTGAATTGTAATATGATAAACATTTATCATCTGATAATGCCGCACACACCTGCTAGAGAGCAGCACTCACTCATGCAGCGCTGAATGCAGACTATATTTTAAAATAGAATCTTTTGCAGATTAGTAATCGCACAAGGGCATATAGCAATCTGAATTCAATCAGTGGACCCACTTTATATTAGATGTCTTGAACTATTTTATGTAATTAAGCATTTGATACAATGTACTTATTATGTACATATGTGTTGTTGCATTGTACTTACATTTAAAGTATCTGAATTTAATTACATTTATAGTCACTGTTAACCCTAACGCCTAAACCTACCCGTACCTTAACTTCAGAAGCAGCAAATGGGAATCTTATGAGAATTTTGCTGCACGACATCTAGTTACACAATAAGTACATTGTATTGTATGTATTTTAATGTCAGAACACAGTAAAGACATCTAATATATAGTGGGATCCAGTCAATTGTGCAGCCTTAATGGAGACCATACCGATGTCCAAGCAGCCAAAGTCTGCAGTTTCTAAGCATTTTGGATGATTTTCCTTTTTTCCATTTCCAGATCTAAATAAAAAAAAAATACATATCTAGACTGGAAATTGTCTGAGGTCTGGACTGTATCTGCAGTGGTTTATGATTATACATAGAAACGTTTGATATACCGGTAATAAATGTAAAATTTCACGTTTAGACTGCAGATGTCACGCCCGTAATGCTGAGATTGCGACGAAACGTGCAATGTAAAATATTACATTTTTTGCATCCGTCTACACAGTTTTTTTTATGTAAACGTATGTTAGATGAATGTCATTGGTAATCTCACCGCATCTTGATGTTTTTTTAGCCCATGTCAAGTTAAAACCAACAAACGCATCTCAACACACCTGCTTTGTCTTCTACTCATCATGCTGCATCTCTTCTTTAGTTTTTTTTGTTTGGTCTGAACGACCCCTTAATGCTAATTCCCACTGCAGCGATCAGCAGCATTTCAGACATTGTAAAATTTGCTGTTGGTAGTCAAGTCAAGTCAATTTTATTTGCATAGCGCCTTTCACAACACACATCGTTTCAAAGCAGCTTTACAGAAGATCAGCATTAACAGACGATAAAACTGTAATGTCTATAAAGTCGATTAATCATCATTGTGTAATTTAGATAAAATACGATTTTTAATAGTGTTTAAAAATAATTAAATGATAATTGTATTAATAACCCCAGTGAGCAAGCTGTAGGCGACTGTGGCAAGGAACACAAAACTCCATAAGATGTGGATTAATGGAGAAAAATAACCTTGGGAGAAACCAGACTCACTGTGGGGGCCAGTTAACGTTAAAAGTGGTAAAGATAACGCTGCCACAACAGACTGTACAACTGTATTTGATGGGGGAAGTGTGAATTGCCCTATGTAGACAGCAATGCAGCTCACTAGTTTTTGGAACAAAGCCATTGATTGTACAACAGTCTTCTGGTGGTTACTGTATGTTGTTGAACTGTGCATTATGAATGATGAGGGTGCTGCATCACTTTTGATTGTTGTGTGATTGTCAGGGTCACATCCAGACGTTTCAGCAGGCGGGATTCAGCAGGGCCACATCGCGACCCTCAATGGACTACGACGATGAAGAGACGGACTCAGACGAGGACATCAGAGAGACTTACGGATATGATGTCAAGGTTACTTAGAGCAGTTAGACGACTTCAAAAACAGTTCCTGAAATTCAAATATATAGGTGTTTTAGTTTCTCTGTCTAATCTCACTCTTGTCTCATGCGTTTGTGTGTATCAGGATTCAGGAGAAGTAAAACCATATTTGTTCTGCGATGAGGAGATTCCAGTCAAATCAGAGGAGGTGGTCAGTCACATGTGGCCAACGACACCGTCATTCTGTGCTGAGCATGCATACTCGTCTGCATCCAAGTCCTGCCCTCAGAGTAAGACACCCAGTACCAGCGTTGGGTATTATTACTTTTTAAAAGTATCTCGTTAGAATATTGCGTTACTCCTTAGAAAAATAAAGTAATTTTTTATGGAAAGTAAATTGTTACTTTTGCGTTCACTTTTTTTATCACAGCCACTCTCTCTTCTGCTATGCTAAGCATTTCATACAAATAATCCATGCATTGCACACAAGAGACATTACAGGTCACAACACTCTTGTCAAAACAACATACTAAACAAACAGATATTAATAATAAAGAATCAATAACATGAATATGCATGATTTGGTTTTCCATCGACATGGAAGCCAATATGAATAATGAAGAATAACAACTGTCTTACCTAAAGCAGCAAAGATCAACACTTGAACCTGCATCATGTATGCCATCATGTGCTCCCATCGACAATGCCAGTCAACTTTAGATGTTTTTATAAGTCAGGATAGAACTCCGCTGAGAATGCCAGTCTAACATTTTCAAGGAATAAGTCTGATGAATAAATGAATATCTCAGTGCACACTTGTTTGGAGTTGAACTTTAAAGCTGCATGTAATACTTGAATGGAGTAGTTTTTAATGCTACCTAAATGTCAGAAAAGCAGTTTGTTTCATGAATCAAACTACTTAGTTTCTATAAATATTCGACATTTTTGTTTTATAATAAATAAGAAATTTTCTCTGCGTCCGCAGTCGATGTAGAACATTGCTGGGAGCCGCTGATCCAGAGTCAGCTTTTCTCATCCCATTCTCCCAGTTACAGTGCGCTCTAACACAGAGAAGTTTGGCTGTATTTCACCCCGTGTATCGTGTCATGGCCAGTGGAAGACTAATCTTACCATCCCTCTGCTTAAACGCATTTACTGATTTTTTTTAACACAGTGTTTATTAACACATGAATCAACTACGTTTCACTCAACCGAATTTTGTTGACCTCATATTACGTTAAAACACGAAATGCGCATGCACGTTAGTGAGTTGATTGACAGGTTATGTCTGTATCTAAAAGGTGATTGGCTCTTTTACCTGCAAGGCAGGACTTCCTTTCTACATCCATTGACTGTTGGGTTATAGAGCTTCGTGGTTGGGTGTTTTGATTTCTCCCATTCATTTAAATAGAAGTGACTCGTCTCTCTCTCTCTGCTAAATAATTTCTGGCCTCACACTCTATAGATCGGCAAGGAGACATAGTGCATGATGGGTGTTGTTGAAGTTTCACACTTTTACTCCTGATTTCTCGCAATACAGAGACAGTAGAGGTGTACAAAAGTAACACGTTACTTTTATCGCATTATCTCCAACACTACCCAGTACATACGTCTACATCTCACAGTGTAGGTTAGTGTGAAACACAACAGCTGTGTCTCTGCTTCTTTGTCTTTTCCTCTTCAGATCCGGCCGCTCCACGCAAGCAGCCGAGGAAAACACAGCTGGTTCCGCGCAGTCTTGAGCCGCCGGTGCTGGAGCTGTCTGCTGCGGCTAAAGCTCAGCTGGAGGAGCTGATGATGGAGGGAGATCTGCTGGAGGTTTCTCTGGATGAAACGCAGCACATCTGGAGGATCCTGCAGGCCACACACCCCCCCTCTGAAGACAAGTTCCTGCAGCTCATGGAGGTCAGCGACACTCTTCCCTTTTAATAGCCCACGTTCACACTGCAAATAAATTCAATTGTTACTCCATTTCTTAGTGTTGCATTTTGTCCTGTTCACCCAGAGCTCTGTTATAAACAGGACTGACAAGCACATTCTGCAACCCATTTAACTCTTGAAAAGTTTCGTTTTAATCCTGTATGACGTTCTTTCATCTGCAGAGTAATTCTTGTTCACTGATTTTCATACAATAGTGTCATGAAAGTTGACATTTGGCCACAGATGTTTCTCAACAGTTCATTGACATCTTAAAAATCAGTCCTTTCACACCCTGGTTCTTCTGTTCTCTTGCAGCCTGAAGATGCTCAGCTGGACAAACCCATCAAGCTGAAGGTTAAAGATGTTGAGAAGAAGAGGAAGAGGAAGCTGGAGAGAGCTGAGCTGCTGCTGGCCGCAAGCAGCTTGGATGGCCGACCTAAGACTAAAGACATGAAACGTGTTCTGGAGCTCAAACCCAAGAAGAAGAAACTGAAGCTGAGCCCGGACAAATCTCGTGAACTCAAGCAGCTCGCCAAACGCCTCGCTAAAGAGGAGAAGGAGCGCAAGAGGAAGGAGAAAGCCGCTGCCAAGGCAGAGTTTTACAAGGAGGGGCTGGAGAAGAAGACTAGGAAGATTCTGGACATTCCCTCAAAGTACGACTGGTCAGGAGCTGAGGACTCCAATGACGAGAATGCCGTTTGTGCGGCCAAGAACTGCCAGCGACCGTGCAAGGATAAGGTTGGTGATGATGCATGATTCTGATGTTGCTTGCTTCAGTCTGGACATAGTTTGTCTTATTATAATGTAAAAATATCTAAACATTCTTAAAATAAGAGAAGCAGAACGGCCTTCGATTTTTAGAGAAATCTAACATAATTTAGTGTGGTTTTTGCTTAAAACAAGAAAAAAATGGTCAATTGGGTAAGGAAAAATTTTCCTAACCCATTGGCAAAAACCTTTTTTGTTGTTAAAAGCATAAACGTTACTACATTTTGTTACAAAATAAGACATTTTGCTTCTCAATGAAATGAATCTGGTTTTAAGTATGTATAGATATTATTATTTTGGATTTATATTAATAATAAATCCATACATTGACCGCATTTAATGAACTTCCACAACACTCTTCAATGTCCAGATTCATTCTACGCCTTCAATCCAAGAGGTTTACATGCTCTTTTACATATAATGAAATATGTCAAATATTGTGTACATCGTGTTCTCTGTAAACTACAGGTGCTAACTCTCTTCTGCTTGCTCTAGGCTGAATTTTAGTCATATCATTCATTTTTATTTATGTCTTCAACAACAGCAGACAAGAGGTTGAAGGATGAATTGATGAAAAAATGTGTTTTAAATAAATATGGTTTTCGTTGCTTTCAACCATCTATTGCTTTAGAAATTGTTTTAAGGGCTTCTAAATATAATCTCTCCTCCTCGCTACAAAAATGTGCTTATTACATTGTATATTACACCTGTTTGTTATCTTGTAGGTCTCGAAATTAATTTATTATGGATATTCAAAATAAAGCATTTACATTATGCATCATTATCTCAATATGACCACGTTCTAACTCAAATCAGAATTTGGTCAAATGTTATCACTCTTTTATTAATAAATTCTGTTAGTCACTGTTTTTCCAAATGTAGTTTTCAAATTTTCTAAATCAATAAAAGTACAAATTTGACAATACCTCATTTACACAAAGGTTGTAGCGTTGAGTAAATAGAACCTAAACTATGCTAATGCAACTCCACAAATGCCAATTAAGCAACAGTTCTGAATAGATAGCTAGGATTGTTGTGGTTATTTTCAGTGACCATATACAACTCTATGATTGGCAGATGAGTGTGCTGTGTACCTTCTCATAGAGGCACAAAATCACTTTCCCAAATATTCAGTTACATCTTTCCTCACTGTTGGAACGACTTTCCCAACTCCATCTGAGCAGCTGATCCTCCAGCTACATTCAGGAAACATCTAAAAGACATATCTTCTGTGAGCACATGACTCAATCCTACTAATGCACTTATCGCCTGTTTTCTCTTGTGAAAAGCAATTGTTCATTCCATTTTTCACGACACTCATTTCCTTCTCTGATCAAAATTGAGCACTTCTCATATTATTGCCCTCTTACGATGATTCACTTTTGCTGTATTCCTCGTTTGTAAGTCGTTTTGGATAAAATCGTTGTTAAAAAATTGTAAGTTTGATGAAATATGCTGACCCGGCAGCTTTAAAACCTGTCTGTCGCTAGAGACGCTATCTTACCATGCACCTTAAAATACCTCTAAATCTGTACTCTTCCACTTGTGTTCCATTTCCAGAGCTGGGGTTCATATCTTAAAGAGACTGCCCTGTCATGTGCATTCACAATAAACATTTTTCACCCAACAGGTGTCATTCAATGGCACTACTGCTGCTTCTGCGTCATGCCCATGTGAGAACACGTGAGGTTTAGTCTACTGATTTTCACTGTCGTGAATTTATTTAGGTCAGTCAAGTTTAGGGAAGTGCAAAACTACCAATTTTCATAATTAACTAGTCGTCCTTATGGATAATAATGTATAATAAAGACTCTGAAACAATCTATTCAGGGTCACGTGATCATAACAGAGGAATATACGGACACTAAGCGCAGCACTTCAACAATGAATCTAATAGATATTCAACAAATAAACAGGCTAAATAACCCTTAACTCTCATTGCACAAAACTATCAAATAAAAGTAATAAGAAAAGCTTCAATGCATAGCGGCACAAAACTGCTTATGCAGAATGATGAGCTTCAGTGTAACTGGATTGCTGGGAGAGCTTCGCTGCGAATTCAGTAGCACAAAACAAGAGTACACGTTCTTTTAAACCTTTTGTACTTTAACCCTCTGAGGTCGACGGACTCGCCGGAGCGTCCTGCTGGATACTTTCGTCATTACAGGGGAAGCAACTTAAAATACTCCGTCATTTTTGGGTATACAGATAAGTGTAAGACATCATTAGAGACTATAAAGGGTCTACTTTTATTTGTGTACACTCACAATAACAACAAATCTTGTGCTTTTGTAAAATAAAGAAAATAAAAAGGGTGAGCTTTCAGCAGTCTCTGTGTTCAGAAACACGTCACAAAAATGAACTGAAACTGCGAATACTTATCACACAAACATGAAACATATGTCTAAAGAAAGCTTAAAATGTCTACATTTAAATAAAACAATTCAAATTTAAAACAAATATTCTCCTGCAATGCAATCTGTATGAAACAAAGCGATGTAATTTATCTCTAATATGATCCCACCCACCAGCAGAGCGCGCCATTCATAAGATAATGTGCTGAGACAATCAATGCAAATGGTGAACACCCCCGACAGTGTTCAGAGGTTTAATGTAAACAATTCATTCACTTTACTGTGCGTTTGTAATGATACTCAGGCGATGAAACTCATGGATAGTGATGAGTTAACATTTTCCTCAGAAGAAGAGAAGGGAGAGATTTGATCCAGCCGAGAATACAATTTTGGACGAGTAAGTCATTTAGTTTTCATTAGTTGACATGTTATTTTATATAAACATGTACATATTTTACTAGTGGGACTGTTTCCAGATTTGCCAGCCAGGATTCAGAGTATTGACATTTGAAATATGACTCCTAATAAGCAAGTTTTAGTTACATTTAAATGTTGTTTCGGCTAAAGCAGGTATTTAAATTGTATGCTGTATAATATAAATATGATATGTAATATGATATAAAAATAATATGAATGTTTAGATTATATTTGATCTTGTGTTTATGCTGCCTCATTATCATCAACAAAGCTTGTGCTTGCAAATATGTGTTCAGGTTAAAAGAGTAAAATAAACTTTAAATATGCCCATATTAGAAAATCAGCATATTATAATGATTTCTGAAGGATCATGTGACACTGAAGACTGCAGTAATGATGCTGAAAATTCAGCTTTGATCACAAATGACATTTTACAATATATTCAAATAGAAAACTGTTCTTTTAAATTGTAAAAAGAGTTTACACAATGTTTTTACTGTATTTTGGATCAAATAAATGCAGTCTTGATGAGCAGAATCAATATTCATGATAGTTCACGCCTCCTCGCATATGACATTTCTAACACTAAAAGTGTCTTACAAAAGTTCAATTACTATATTGTTTTGTATGAATGAGTGATCAGGATGGTTTTCACATAATTTTGTCACAAAAACTCTAGGCTACAAGAGTTAAAATGTAGTTTTTTCAAAAACCACACATAAACGTTATTTTCTCAAATACAAACCTGTACACACGTTGCTCACATATTATAGTAGCCCAGTTTGAGCTGAATACAGTGTTATCAGACTTTAGACATTAATGTGTTTTTAAGCAACTGAAAAAAGCACAAATGTCAAGGCATGTCAAAACTTCTCCAGGGCCCAAAACACCCTCAGACCCCAAAGGGTTAACTATTTATTTAAGCATTGTCAGATAGAATCAGCAAAAGATTTTAATCAGTTGACGATTATTCACTGTTAAACACTGCAAACTAGATTCACACAAATAATTCATTTGAGAAATGCGTCTCCTGTTTAAACCACCACTTCAAATATTTGATATTGGATGACTAGTCCATTAGTCGACCATCCTGGCTCTTGTCAGGTTTATTTGACTTAATCCAGAGAAATAAAAGCTAATAAATAGTTAAAAACAAGTTGCTGGCAGGTGAAATAAATTGCTAATATATAGATTGTTAAGGGACACTTTCAGCATTACGGATGTGACCTTTGCAGTGGAAATGTGAAATTTAACTTCACATATGAAGTACTCATTTCAAGTATATCAAACCATTTGTATGTATAATCATGAACCCATGTAGACTAGTTTTTTCAAGTGTTGGCACTCGTAAGAACATGTTATGTGTAATGCTGATGAAAAATGTCCTTATTTACCCGTAAGATATCACTGAAATAGGTGCCATGAAATATCACAGCTGTTTCTGTAATTGCCCTAGGCTCGGTGAACAGCGGATGTCCAGATCCTTTGTTTAACCAATCAGAAGACTTTCTGCCTGTCAATCATTGTGGACTTTCACAGGGCAGCCCATATATGTTCGAATAAGTTCCGGTGCGGAGTCCTGTTCCTGCGAAACGCTCCGGGTTGGACGGTGAAACGCTGAGTGTGTTCTAAATGCATGTATGAAGTGGTTGTGTTGTGTTGTGTTTCAGGTGGACTGGGTGCAGTGTGACGGCGGCTGTGATGAGTGGTTTCATCAGGTGTGTGTGGGGGTGTCCTGTGAAATGGCTGAGAATGAAGACTACATATGCTCTACGTGCTCGCGTAAAGCCGCTGGAGAGACTGCAGTGATGTCATCGCCCATGTGCAGTCAGTCTGTCCCGTCGCTGCCCCAAAACGACCCGCAGGAGATTAGTTAACCTGCAAACACACAGACATTGAAATGCTACACATGAACTAGTGCATCGACACAGACAAGGACACAGTGTGAATGACATCATTTCTGTCTGATAGATTTAGCTCATTGTTATTGTAGCGTGGGGATGCATGACTCTTTTATCTACCGCAGGGTTCGTTTTCAAACCGTTCCTGGAGCCTCTACAGCGCTGCACATTTTGGAAGTTTCCCTTATTTGGCACACCCAGTTTGGGTCATGGAGTACTTAAGTTACTAATTTAAGTTGATGAGTTTATACAGATGTGTTCAATGAGGGAGACATCCAAAATGGGCAGCGCTGTAGAGGCTCCAGGAACAGTTTAAAAACGACCCCTGATTAAACGCGCACAGGAGAATCTGTTCACCAACTAACCAGCCCAAGTCCACTGGTGGTCAACATGAGCTCCTGCAGCAAATGAACTTCCTGTTTAGACCACAGGGTGGGGTTTAATGGTTGTATTTAGTGAATCTATTTATAATTTAAATGGATTTTAAGCAATTCATGATGACGAGTAACATTTTCTCAGCTTTACTCAAATAAATAATGATCGTGATGATGATGAAGTCTTTTCGATGTGTGATGTTTTTTATGAATTTGAGTTGTTAGCATAGTGAGTGTGTGCAGTATGGGGAATATTTGGCTTACATATAGTCTTGTAATGACAGTGTTTAGATGATTGTTACGAAATGCATAAGATCGATCATGTGAGATGTCAGGAGAGCACACATATCAAAGCGTGTCAAGAAATGTCACCTGTTTATTCCCAGCACCTGCACATTGTTATTTGTGTCCTGTTTGAAACATCCTTTACATTTATAATGTGGGTGAATTTCATCCAAAATATTAGCAAAAACATATTTATATAGAGAAAATGAAACTCATTTAACCCAAAATTCCCATTTTTTGTACAACAAATACTGCTATGAGGTATAAATACCTTATACATGATTTGTTTTTTGTGTATGTTTTGTGTCAACTCACACAATAAACACTTCACACATGCTCCAGTTTCCTTGTGCTTGCGGAATAAGAATATTTTTGCATACAAGTCCTCAAAATGATTCAACATTAAAGTACCCAATTGTCATATTTAAATAAAAGTCAAGATGCCTTTAGTAGATTTAAAGAGTAACTTTACTGAAAAGTAAAAGTATTAAAGTATCAAAAGTACAAGTAAATACATTTACAGTTATGCATTTGGCAGACGCTTTAATCCAAAGCGATTTACAGTGCACTTATTACAGGGACAATCCCCCCAGAGCAACCTGGAGTTAAGTGCCTTACTCAATGACACAATGGTGGTGGCTGTGGGGATTGAACCAGCAACCTTCTGATTAACAGTTATGTGTTTAAACCACTACGCCACTTAAATAAATATTTAAACTATTGTTTGGTGAATTGTTTCAGGGTAAATGCACTTTTTTTTTTTTTACATTTTCATGAGCACATTGTCACATTGATTCATGATACCTTTATTAAATATAGATGTTAAATGGCTTCATATCGATTGATGAACGACTAAATGTTACACATATGAACAGTTCTTGAGGAAAGGCGGGAGACTTGAGCAAATCTTTTTGCACATAACTTCAGTATTTGATAACGTTCATAATGTTACAGACAAAAAGATATCAATTAATTTCTTAAAAACACAGATTAAAACTTGTATGAACAGTCTGTGCTCTTTAGATTCTGATGTGGGGACAGCGCCTGTTGTTCAGGGTTCCCCTCGTGATTTTGATTCAGAATAGTAACTTTTGCTTTTTTAACTGATTTGACCGATTCAAAAGAATCAAATTCACGAGCTGCATGCGGTTCACATTTACAATTGTCATTTTTTGAGGTGTTAAGTTGCAAAAGTAATGAAAAGGTCTGGAGAAATTAATCAGTAATGTAGTGTAGTAAAAGTAAAATTCACAGAAATATTTATACTTGAAAAGGTAGAAATATTCAAAAAAATTACTTAAATACAGTAACAAACTATTTTCCACGTGTTAACACTGAAGGGGGGGTTTACCCCATCTCTTCTCCATATTGAGAAGTTGAATACTTTAACATTTTTGTAGTTGTAATTAAAAAATGTTATTGATTCATATATATATGACAAAGAAAACTCCAATGCATATACAAGGAATCAACATTTTACATTCAAATCCCACTAATACAATTCCACCCTGACACTCAATGAACACCCCTGTGGTCCCACATAACCCAAACAAATATTAATAAAAAACATAATTAAACTAACCTACATCCCCTCCAGTAAAAACAGTAAAAAGTTTATGACTGTCCCAGACTCTGTATTTTGGGTGATGGGGCGAGGAAAATTTGAATGCTCAAAACGTCACACATACAACTCTAAACTTTTAACCACAATTCTTGAATCTTAGCACACCCTCAAAAAAACATGGGTTGTGTCTCCATCTTCTGATTGGCATCGCCAGCAGGTGGGTGTGTCTTTCAGACCAAGCCTATATAATCTATAGGGGGTCCAATAGAATCTATGTAAAATCTTGAACTGCATAAGGAGCACCCTTGCATCTCTAGATGTAGACTAGATGTTTTTGACCACACTCCCTCCTCCAAAACCAAGTTAAAATCTTTCTCCCATAATCTCTTGAGAGAAGTTAAAGCTCCATCCCCCAGACTATGAATTAACAGGGAGTAATACACTGATGCCTCATGACCTTTTCCAAAAGCAGTAATCACCACTCTTTAGGGGTGTGTGCTACTCCCAAAAATAATACGGAGTACATGGCACAGCTGTAAATACCTATAGAACTGAGATCTGGGAATCCCAAATTTTCAAAAGATCTCAACACTCCACTCACAGAGTGTAATAACCCCCCTCACAATCCACTCTGACCAGCAGAAAGGGGACTTATTAATACATAATTTTGGGTTTAGCCATATGCTCGAGGCAACACAAATAAATATACAAATTAAACACTCTGGCACTCGGTGGACAAAAAAAAGTGGCCAATGCGAGATAACAGGGTGTGACTTAACTATTCCGGTTAATTTAATAGAAAGGCTTTGTAATGGCAAAATAGGGGCAAGAACTTCCTGTTCAATACTAAACCAGGTAGAGAGGCTCTCTCAGGTGGAAGCAACTAATGAGTCAAATGTCTGAGGCTGATTGACAAAGATGGGCTAGGTCTTCCCGAGATTTTGTTTTATTATTATCATTCGGTCTATGTAATTTATTGAAATGCAATCTGAGTCATTTAACATTCCAAATGAAGGACTTCACTATACTATCAAATTGCTTGAAATAAGAGAGGAGGACATCTACAGGCAGAGATTGTAGCAGGTAGTTGAATTTTGGAAAACAATATATTTTAATAACATTACCCTTCCCAATCATAGATAAATGTAATGAAGCCCACCTGCCCACATCGCTCGAAAACCTTTTTATGAAAGGGTCAAAATTAACTCTGACTAAATCAGACAAATTTGCTGGGAATAAATTACCCAAATACTTAAACTGGGGCTGCTGTGGCTCAGGTGGTAGAGATGGTTGGCCACTAATCGCAGAGTTGGTGGTTCGATTCCTGGCCCACATGACTCAACATGCCAAAGTGTCCTTGGAAAATTAACTCTGCAACTCCAAGTTGCTCCCAATGGTAGGCTAGCGCCTTGCATGTCAGCTCTGCTGTTGTGAGTGTATGCCTGGCTGGAAAGCCATTATTGGGCAGAGACAACTTCAGATTTAGACCAATTGACTCTGTATCCTGAGAACTCCTGAGAATAGGCTCAGGCAAGGCGTAGATCTAGTAGGGTTGGAGACAAAATATCAATAGCAAAAGCTTATGTGCCATACCACCCCTGGAATCTTCCCTTCTTATTGCAGCTGCAAGACAGAACATTAATGGAGCAAGAGGGCAACCTGCCGGGTGACCCAATCCAGTGTAAAATAATCTGAAATGAATCCATTTGTGTGTACCACCACTAATGGGTGTCTATAAAGTAACTTAATCCATCCATTAAAAGTATTCCCAAATCCATATATTTCCAAAATCTTAAAAAGATAATCCTATTGTACCATATCAAACTCCTTTTTGGTGTCAAGTGAGATGGCCACGATTGGAGTCTGATCATTTGCCACTGACCAAATGATAGAGATGAAACACCTAACATTATCAGACGAGCTATGAACCCGAATTGACCCCACCTGATCTGCATGTATAAGAGATGTCATAACTTAGCTAGTATTTTTTACAATATTTGAACTTCTGGATCAGGGAAATTGGACGATAACCCTTACACTCGATTGGATCTTTGTCTTTTTTAAAAATCAGACTGATCCGGTCTTGAGTCATGGTTGGAAGAAGCTTTCCATTCTTTAATGATTCCGTATAAACTTCTAACTAAAGTGGAGCCAGCTCTGTAGCATAAGATCTAAAATATTCAGCGGCAAAACCATCTGGCCCCGGAGCCTTGACTGTAGGCAAGGCCTTAATTACCTTGCCAAGCTCCTCCAAGATTATCTCAGAATCAAGATAATTTTTTGCTCCGTCATCAGTTTAGGGAGTTCTAATGGTTCCACAAAGTTTCTAATATCTTCATCAGTAGACGAAGATGTGGAACTATAAAGATCAAGATAGAATTCTTTAAAATAATTATTTATATCACTGGCTGAGGTAAATATTTTACACCAGCAGATTTCACTGAGGTAAGTGTTTTTAGTCTTTTCTCAGCACCCAAGCCTCGGGACGTGCTTTTGCCTCCCAACGCATTATTACCTGTTCCCCCCCCTGCGAAGCCCCATCAGGTACGTCAAAATCATTTGTCCTGTTAGTGCCCCTCGCCTGGAATCTGGACGCGTGGCTTCCACTGTCCAACCCATCGCGCTGGTTGGCTAAGACTCGGCTACGCGATTCAATTCACCTGGCTCCCGCCTCGTTTCAGTGGTATTCACTCCACCTCCATACACGGCAAAAAAGCCAGCGCTTTACGGGCAGTAAAGAGTGACGCTGCAAATACACATCAGATATCTTCTTCGGAGCCGAGAGAGCAGTCACAGAGCTGAATTCCTCTGCCATTCATTCATCTCTACAAGCTGTTGGTTTTACGGCGCTTTCCAGCGGTTCTCCCCCTCGCACACTACGTTGTGCTGAGCACACACCCCTGGGCGCTTCAGCAGCAGAAAAAGAGCTCACGGAGTGAATAACTTCGTTTATATATATATTTATATTCCCATATACATATATATATATAAACACCAATAAAAGTGTATATTTCTCTAAAAGAGTGGCGCAAACGGTGAAGCGTCTTTTTCAAGAGGTCTTTCCATTTGTGTGTATTTCCTGGTTGCGGTCGTTGTCTCTCCCCATCTGATGGCCACAATCGCTGCCTCTCGTGTCTGGTTGCTACCCACACAGAGTCAGCATTTGTGGATGGTCTTGAACCCAATCGAGATGTTACCATGAAATCCAGTTGAGGATTGATATCTACACTGAACGGCCGCACCTGCAAAGATGGTGTGAGAATGTAAGATGGCGAATTGCTCAGATCCCACTCGGAAAACCATTTTCCAAAAATAGCGGCAATTTGGGAAGCACTAAAACCACTCCGTATGAATGTAAGCAGAATTTTTGTGCAGGTTCTATAGTTTTCGCATGAGTGAAAGTGAGCGGTATATGACTGATAAGAATAGTTTTAGTGTAAGCTTGTTTTTTTTTGTATATACTTTGGAGGAATACTGACCTAAAGTGTTTGGAGGACTTTGTGCAACAAACAGTCATTAGTCTTTGACGTTTCAATCACATTAGTTTTGGAGTTGTCAGTGTGTCGTGCCATGTGTATACACTACCAATGCTCTGCTCTTCAAACGCATCAAGCTGTTTATGTACCTGTGATGATGCATCGCCGACAGCTTGTGCGAAATGGCCTGTCATGTAATGGAAAAGCATTTGTGCTGCTAATGCCTTGTATTGGTTTTAGGGGACAAAATCAAGGGAATCAAGTCGGAGCACATTGTTTTACAATGGTTTGTGGGTTTTTCATAAAGGCATTTTTTGAGATTTTGCTAATACATTTGGCACTGTTTTCTTTCTGTCATCTAGGCCTTTACTGTATTCTCAGACTGTTGCCTTTTCTTTGCACAATTCTCACTTTCAGTCACCCATTTGTGTGAATATCAGGATATACACAATTGGGCTGAAACTAACGATTATTTTGATTATCGATTAACGACTATTCAGCGATTATTGCACCGATTAATCATTAGCCCTTAACCGATTATTCAGTTTGTACCCTGACTTAAAAGGTTGTATTAAACATGCTTACTAACAATAAAGAGAACAAAATTATCTTTTAAAAATACCTCTACATGACATTCATTGAATTAAAGGAAAAAATACTTCATAGTTTAATTCAGTACAGAAATTCACTGCAAAAAATTCCTCTTGTGATCAAGTGTTTTTGTCTTGATTTCCATTTAAAATTGTCTAAAATTTTAAATCCTTAAAACTAGATAAATTTACTTGAGAAGCAACATATAAGATATTTAGACTTGCTTTGAGAGGATGTATCTTAAATGTATGTGCATTTTATTCACTTGATTGTACTTCTGCGACTGCAGTAAAGACAAAATATATTTATATTCAAGATCTATTCTCTAAAAGCAAGTATAAATATCTTGTATGCTGCTTCTCAGGTGAATGCATCTTATTTAAAGGATTTTTAGATATTATATCCAACATTCTCAGATAACAATTTTTTCTTCTGCAGAATAGTTCCTGAAGTAAATGTACATTGTTTTAAATTAGCTTAAGATGTTTTTGTTGGAAAACAAGTCAAAACAAATCATAAACATATATTTTTTCAGTGTATAATGGGGCAAAGACTTCCTCTCTCACCTTTTTTTCACTTCAATCCATCTTTAACTCACAAAAAACAAACTCTCTATTATTAATAAAGCTGCATACTGCCAATTTTCTTAACAATAAGAAATGCAGTGACACATACTATGATTCAATAAGTCACGAGTCATCATGTTATCATCTAGCTGCATTAAGTGTGTGTGCTCGAGGGATGAGCATCCCCTGACCGAGTGTGCATCAGCCGATGCAGTTTCAGTCTTTCCCCCTTAGATCGGGACATTCACACGACTCATAGAAGAGGTGCTGACCACACAGAGAAATGGCAATTTCAGAGTTTATTTACATGATCTGCTTCTGAATTAATTGAACTTTAATAAAGCTGTTACGCATTAAATGTAACTGCATTAACCCTCTGGTGTCTGAGGGTGTTTTGGGCCCTGGAGAAGTTTTGACATGCCTTGACATTTGTGCTTTTTTCAGTTGCTTAAAAACATATTAATGGCTAAAGTCTGATAAAACTGTATTCAGCTGTCATAGAATCCAGTTCCACAATCCACCCCACGTCTTCCAGTTCCCACACTCGCTCACAATCCCCAGAATATTAGTTTCACCTGCACTGTTTTTTTGGACTCTATTTATACCTGGCCAGTTTACCTTTAGTTTGTTGGTTATTGTTTATATGTTAGCTCACTTAACTAGCTCCCGTAAAACCCTTGTAGTTTATCTGTCCGTTCTCTCTCGTGTTTGTTTTCCCTGCCCTGTTCCGCCTGTTTGTTTATTCACCTGATCTCCTGGCTTTTGACCTGTATTCTGTTTTACGACACTTCTCTGGATTTGCCCTCTGTACTTTTGGAAGTCTGTTATTAAAACCATTTCTGCATTTGAATCCATCTCGTCCTGATTCATCACAGAATAACCAACCGCTATCATGGATTCAGCGGAAAACCTACAAAGCTCCTTTGAACGGATGTGTGCGGCGATTTCAGCTCAAGGATCTACAGTTGGAAGGCATGAACAGGCATTGACCGCTCAAGGACAGCAGATCCAGGAAATATTACAGATGGTACGTGCTTTATCTGATCAATTAAACCCCGTTCAGCCTTCCACTCCTGTTCAACCTGCACCTGTCCAAGTACCTGTAGAAATTTCTGACTCGCTGCCGAGCGCAGCTAGTTTTGTACCTCCTGAGAGGTTTGATGGCTCTTCAGATAATTGCCGGGGCTTTCTTATGCAGTGTAGCGTTTTTCTACAGTATCATCCCCATCTACGTTCGGACAGTGAGAAGGTTCATTTTATGATCTCCCTGCCTGTTGGCAGAGCAAGACAGTGGGCCACTGCTCTATGGACGGCTAATAGCCCTGTTCTATCCTCGTATGTTCAGTTCTGTGACCAAATTGCCAGGGTATTCGATCACCCGGCAGCCGGGAGAGATATAGGTAGCCGCCTTGTGGATATCAAGCAGGGGTCGCGTACTGCAGCTGACTATGCTTTAGACTTTCGCACCCTTTCCGCAGGGAGCGGATGGAGCGAACCAGCACTGTTAACTTGAATTTGGAGGATTATATCCAGCTTTCCATCTCGGTTGATAACCTGTTGCGCGATCGCACATACAGACATTCTTCCAGTGGTTCCGAACGAACCGTACGCCCTAACCCATTACAAGCCTCACCTGTGGGAAATGTTGCTCAACCTGAACCCATACAACTTGGTCGCTCCCCTCTAACTCCCGCTGAGCGAAGGAGACGTTTAACGCAGCACCTCTGCTTATACTGCGGTCAGCCAGGACATCGTATTGTTTCATGCCCTCTGCGGCCCCAGTCTTCGTCCTCCATGAGCCAGGTCAGAACCTCTGTCATTTTGGACATTACTCAAAAGCAAGTTACGCTTCCCGTCATGTTGTCAGTTAATGATGTCTGTTTCTCTACTCCAGCCATAGTCGATTCCGGAGCGGCCGGGAATTTCATTGATGAACATTTGGTTCAGAGTCTAGGTATTCCCCTCTGTTCAGTTGAGCCGCCAATTAAAGTTAATGCATTGGATGGAGCACCACTTGGATCCGGGTTCGTCACCCACAGAACTGTACCACTGACGCTCCAGGTGGGCCTTTTTCATGAGGAAATTATTTAATTTTTTGTTCACCCAGAGACTCTGTAGTTTTAGGCCATCCTTGGCTAAACCTCCATGACCCCCATATTTCCTGGTGCATGGGGGAGCTGTCAAGCTGGAATGATTACTGCTTCTCACTCTGTCTGAGTTTACCTGTTTGTTCAACCTCCGTGGAAAGTCCAGAAATTAAGTTTCCTGTATCCGTCCCCTCTGAGTATTCTGCATATGCTGATGTTTTTGCAACTCCGGTTGCCCTTCCTCCACATCGTAGCTGGGATTGCACCATTGATCTTCTTCCGGGGGCTTCTCTCCCTAAGTGCAGAGTGTACCCCTTGTCGCTCCCAGAATCTAAGGCGATGGAGGATTACATTGATGAGGCACTAAACCTTGGTATAATTCGTCCTTCGACTTCCCCTGTAGCATCAGGGTTCTTCTTTGTAGAGAAAAAGGACGGCAGACTCCGTCCTTGTATTGACTACCGTGCCTTGAATGATGTCACAGTGAAATTCATGTATCCCTTGCCTCTTATCCACCCGACACTGGAACTTGTCAGTAAAGCCCAGATTTTTTCCAAACTTGACCTCAGGAGTGCAACAACCTCATTCGCGTCAGGGAAGGAGACGAATGGAAAACTGCTTTCATCACCACCAGGGGGCACTATGAATACTTGGTTATGCCGTATGGCCTCGCTAACTCAGTATTCCAATCTTTCATGAATGAGATTTTTCAAGACATGATTGATCAGCTCCTGATTATATACATTGATGACCTACTAATTTTCTCCTCTAACCTGTCTGAACACATGGATCATGTGTCGCGGGTGCTACAAAGGCTCAGGGAACATTCCTTGTTCGTCAAAGCTGAAAAATTTGAATTTCATCGTTCGTCTGTCTCTTTTCTGGGCTATGTCTTGTCTGCGGCACCATGAAGATGGAGACCAACAAGGTCTCAGCGGTCCAGTCCTGGCCTGAACCCAAAACGCTGAAGGAGCTTCAACGTTTCCTGGGGTTTGCTAATTACTATAGACGTTTCATTAGAAACTTCGGAATGATAGCCGCGCCCCTCACAACTCTGACACGAGGTAAACCCAAAACTTTATTTTGGACCCCATCAGCCCAACAGTCTTTTTAAGGCCCTCAAGAATGCATTTACCTGTTCCCTGGTGTTGAAACAGCCTAATCCTTCTCTGCCCTTCGTTGTGGAGGTCGACGCCTCAGAATCTGGCGTGGGAGCCGTCCTCTCACAAAGGCACGGTGAACCTGCAAAATTATACCCCTGTGCATTTTACTCCCATAAGTTGTCTCCCCCCGAACAAAATTATGATGTTGGTAACCGAGAGCTGCTGGCCATCAAGTTGGCCTTAGAAGAGTGGCGTCATTGGTAGGAGGCAGAGATGGGACCAAGTCACACATGTGCAAGTCTCAAGTAAGTCTCAAGTCTTAACCTTCAAGTCTCAAGTAAGTCCCAAGTATTTTTTTCTTGGCCAAGTCAAGTCAAGTCAAGTCACAGGCTATGTCAAGTCAAGTCCAAGTCAAGTCACAGGCTATGTCAAGTCAAGTCCAAGTCAAGTCACCTTATTATTGTAATTTTACCTGAAGAATCTGATCATAATAAAGTGAAAAGACAAGATATAAGTAACTGTCAGTAAATTACAATACTCATGTTCAGTAAAATACATCATGGAATCAAACAAAATTGTAACTTCATACAATTATTTATTTTTCACTTCTGCCAACAGTGTTTGAAATGTTTTAAATTTTCAACATTGAGTCCATAAAACAAATAACAGCTTAACATCCAACAGACTCCTCTCTGAACACCTCCCTCTCTCTCTCTCTCTCTCTCAAACACAGTTACGTACATTAAACTTTGTTACATTTCTCCTCTCTCTCTCACACACACTCACTCTCACACACACTCTCTCTCACACACACTCTCTCTCCCACACTCCCACACTCACTCTCACACACTCACACTCTTACACACTCCCACACCCACACTCACTCACTCTCGCGCTCACACACACACACACACACACTCACTTTCGCGCTCTCACACTCCCACACCCACACTCACTCACACACACACTCAGAGTATATCCATTAGTCATTACCTCTTTTACAAGGTATTGCACCTTGAGGTACCAGCGCGCGTGAACATCATGGCAACATACAAAACAAAGTACCTCGCGCGGGAAACACTTAAGCGCGTAACTAACGTAAATCAAGCAGGCTAGTATGCAGCATAAGCCACGAAGTGTTGGCGAAATAAAAAATTAATGGACAGATTTTTTTTTTCCAGAAAACTTCTTGCACAAAATAAATTCAAGCACTTTCAAGGACCTGTATCTATGTATGTTTATTTTCAAGAACTTTCCAGGGCCTTGAATTTTATTTTTCAGATTCACAAACTTTCAAGGATTTCAAGGACCCGTGGGAACCCTGCTATTATTACATTAGCTAACTACCAACTAACCAGATAAAATTAACAAATTGACAAGCACTTACTGGGCAGAATGGCTCTTCAAATGGCGGACGAAATTGGAGGTTGTCGTGATCTTAACGTTGCATGTCTTGCAAAGCGCTGTTCGTCTTTTGCCATCTTGATATTAATTTTTGAAGCCGAAAGCGATGACCCTCGGTAACGTTACCCCTCCGGCTGACATGTTCCTGTGTTATCTGATCTAAGTGGGCATGGTGTGCGTAAGGTACGAGAGGGCATGGCTGATGATAGCCTATAGTGTCATGATCCAGTCATGACAAAACTATTCTCAGCCTGCGCTCCAGCTGGATCAACTTTATTTTTTAAAATAATGTACATATTTTATATTCAAACTGAAAACATGATGTGATTAACACTCAAGTCATTCAAGTCTTCATGTCTCTAGTCAAGTCAAGTCCCGAGTCTTTAACTTCCAAGTCCGAGTCAAGTCTCAAGTATTTTATTTTTTGTCAAGTCAAGTCACAAGTCATAAAAATAGCGACTCGAGTCGACTCGAGTCCAAGTCACCAAGTCACAAGTCTCCATGTCTGGTAGGAGGGTTCTAGGTACCCTTTTGTCGTATTTACCGATCACAAGAACATGGAATACATTCGCTCTGCTAAAAGGTTAAACTTCAGACAGGCCCGATGGGCAATGTTCTTTGCTCGTTTCAACTTTTCAGTCACCTACCACCCAGGGTCTCAGAATACCAAGGCCGATGCCCTCTCCAGGCTTTATTACAATGACTCCCAACCTACAGAGCCCGACACAATCCTTCCTGCTTCATGCCTAGTGGCCCCAGTTAGATGGGAACTATTGGAGACTATACAACATGCCCAAAGGAATGAACCGGCACCACCTCAGACTCCCCCGGACAAGACGTATGTGCCAGCAGTGGTTCGTCCCCAG
The DNA here is from genome assembly GCF_025860055.1 of Xyrauchen texanus. NCBI lineage: Eukaryota > Metazoa > Chordata > Actinopteri > Cypriniformes > Catostomidae > Xyrauchen > Xyrauchen texanus. Next base: position 1,316,591 of record NC_068320.1, read on the forward strand.
TTGATGCAATGGGTGCATACATCGCTTTGTTCTGGTCATCCGGGTATCACTCGTGCTCTAGAATTGCTCTCTAGAAAATTTTGGTGGCCCTTTTTGGCTGAAGATGCTCGTGACTATATTCTGTCTTGTCCTATCTTTGCCCAATCCAAAACGCCTCGCAGCCTGCCAGCTGGACTCCTTCAGCCATTACCCATCCCTAACCGGCCGTGGTCACACATCTTCATGGACTTCATAACTGATTTGCCGCTTTCAGACAATTGCACTACCATCCTAGTAGTTATCGACAGATTCTCCAAAATGAGCCGTTTGGTTCCTTTGTCCGGACTACCCAACGCCACCCAACTTGCAGATGTTATAGTTAACCACATATTCCGAAATTTTGGCATCCCAGAAGAGATTACTTCCGACAGGGGAACCTAGTTCACATCCAGATTCTGGCGCACCTTTTGTGATCGACTGAGGATCCAACTAAGTTCTCCTTTGGATACCACCCACAAACTAACGGTCAAACAGAACGTCTGAACCAAGAAATCGGCAAGTATCTCAGAGCCTATTGCTCACAGAACCAGACTACCTGGAATACCTACCTCCCTTGGGCTGAGTACGCCCAAAACTCTCATCAGTTCATCCACCCAACTCACCCCGTTTCAATGTGTCCTGGGTTATCAATCACCTCTGTTCCCGTGGGAGGCTGAGCCAAGTGATGTTCCTGCCGTGGATGCCTGGGCCCAAAGATGAACTCAAGTCTGGAGAGAGACCCAGAATGATCGTCTGCAGCAAGCCACTCAAACTCAGAAAACTAAAGCTGACAGGCGACGCAGACCCACACCCATCTTCCATCCGGGCTCTGCTAGACTCCAGACGTTGCGGCTGCCAGTTGCAGTACTTGGTAGACTGGCAGGGCTATGGACCCGAGGAGCAATCTTGGGTGCTGTCGAGGGACATCTTGGACCGTGAGCTGAAAGAAAATTTCCACCTTCAGCATCCAGATCGACCTGCACCGCTTCCTAGGGGCCAAACTCCTCGTCACCGAGCGCGGTCGTCTGGAGCCGTCCGCAGAAGAGGGGTAAGTACTGTCATAGAATCCAGTTCCATAATCCACGTCTTCCAGTTCCCACACTCGCTCACAATCCCTAGAATATTAGTTTCACCTGCGCTGTTTTTTGGACTCTATTTATACCTGGCCAGTTCACCTTTAGTTTGTTGGTTATTGTTTGTATGTTAGCTCACTTAACTAGCTCCTGTAAAACCCTTGTAGGTTATCTGTCCGTTCTCTCTCGTGTTTGTTTTCCCTGCCCTGTTCCGCCTGTTTGTTTATTCACCTGATCTCCTGGCTTTTGACCTGTATTCTGTTTTACGACGCTTCTCTGGATTTGCCCTCTGTACTTTTGGAAGTCTGTTATTAAAACCATTTCTGCATTTGAATCGATCTCGTCCTGATTCATCACATCAGCACAAACTGGGCTACAATAATATGTGAGCAACATGTGTGTACATGTTTGTTTTTTTGAGAAAATAACGTTTATGCATTGTTTTTGAAAAAACGAACATTTTAAGTCACTGAAATAAGGTCATGTAACACATACTAAACATTTGTCCACAAGCCTTTTGAGAAAGGCCTAGAGTTTTTGCTACAAAATAATGTGAAAACCATCCTGATCACTCATTCATACAAAACAATATACTAATTTAACTTTTGTAAGACAATTTTAGCGTTGAAAGGTCATATGCGAGGAGGTGTGAACTATCATGAATATTGAGGTAATTTACACCTGAGGAGACAAAAGACCCTCCCCTGGGCCTATCAATGAGAGATAGAGAATGTGAGGAGACTTAATGATCAAAATCAAGTTTTAAGTTAAAAGAAGTAATCTGACTGTACATTTTCTTTAAATAAAGACTATATTTAATTTTAGACCTACACTACCGTTTAAAAGAAATCTCTTCTGCTCACCAAGACTGCATTTATTTGATCCAAAATACAGTAAAAACAGTGATATTTTGAACTATTTTTACAATTTAAAAGAACAGTTTTCTATTTAAATATATTGTAAAATGCAATTTGTGATCAAAGCTGAATTTTCAGCATCATTACTGCAGTCTTCAGTGTCACATGATCCTTCAATAATCATTATAAAATGGTGATTTTCTAATATGGGCATATTTAAAGTGCATTTTACTCATTTAACCTGAACACATATTTGCAAGTACAAGCTTTGTTGATGATAATGAGGCAGCATAAACACTAGATCAAATATAATCTAAACATTCATATTTATATCATATTTATATCATACAGCATACAATTTAAATACCTGCTTTAGCATTTAAATGTAACTAAAACTTGCTTATTAGGAGTCATATTTCAAATGTCAATACTCTGAATCCTGGTTGGCAAGTCTGGAAACAGTCCCACTAGTAAAATATGTACATGTTTATATAAAATAGGGTGTCAACTAATGAAAACTAAATTACTTACGCATCTGAAATTGTATCCTCGGCTAGATCAAGTCTCTCTTCAAAATACAAACGTTCATCGGAGTCCCGCTCTTCTTCTGAGGAAAATGTTAACTCTTCCTTATTATCCAGGAGTTTCCTCGCCTGTGTATCATTACAGACGAGCAGTAAAGTGAATTAATTTTTTGCATCAAAGCTCGCTGTGTCGTGGAAAATCGTGATTAATCTCTCTAAATTGTAAGAAAACTCTCAGAGTCTTGAGTTCCAGATGCCAAAGTTGTAGTTTATTGAACACCAACAAACTTGAGACCGGTCAGCTGTCCATTCTGACTCATTATCCTAAGTTCTCAGTTATATACCTTTTTGTTATCTTGTTACCCACCATCTCTGACTAACGAGGTCACTGCCTTGTTTCTTTCCCTAACCCATCTATTAAAAAGAAACATATATCTTTGGTAGCCTCTCATATCTTGACCTCATGTTACAGTTCATGGACAGAGTACATCCTATTCGGGAACGGGAAGATGGCGCCGGTGTACGTGGCATGCCGTCTGATATCTCTGCTTCTCTGCGCTATATTTGTGGTTTTAAACACATCTAACTGCTACTCGCTTCTGGTTTATGATCGCCAATTACTTCTGGAAATTCAAGACTCTTTTGTGGCCACATATAACCCAGAGTTAAAAAGCTCTGTGGCTGGATCACAATCCTGCTCCCCAAACTCTACCTGGGATATTCCAGAATATCTGCGCAGTTGGCATCGTGGGGTTCCCCGCAGAAAGCGCCGCAGGAGACGCGGCAAGCGCGGAGGGGTTGCTGTAAAACTGAAAATGACACTGTACGCCGCCCGCGTGTCCAGCCACTTTCCAATGATGACGCGGATTCTAGGCGTTGGACGATGTGCTGGATGGCGTTTGCTCGATCCACCTGTTCGCTGGCTTCGGACCATCATTCAGGATTCTCCTTCGACGATCCCCAGTTACCCTCCTATCCGTGTTCGTCGCGGTGGAGCTACTCAAGAGAATCTTCGCCTTTTGAATAGAGCCTTTTCTCTAAGTCTTCAGCGTAAACTGCTGAAGTCGCCATGGAGACCTACGGGGGTTAATTTTAATAATCTGGCAGTCTTGCGTGAGGAGGCTGCACCAGCCTCGGCTGCACCGGTACGATTGCTGGAATCTGCACTGATAAATGTGCGCTCAATTAATAACAAAGCCTTGACTGTATGTGATCTAATTATGGATCAAAACTGGGATCTCATATGCTTAACAGAAACCTGGCATTAAGAGTCTGATGGTCTACTCCTTAATGAACTGTCTCCTGAGGGATATGGATTATGCGATCTTCCACGTTCAACTGGAAGAGGAGGTGGTATCATTGTGCTGTTTAAACAGCATTTAGGACTGTGTTCTGTGGATATCCCTTCGTTTACATCATTTCAGTGCCTTGCCTTGAGTGTTTCTGCTTCATCATCTACGGTCATTGTGACTGTGTACAGACCTCCCAAGGGTAACAAAGAATTTATATCTGATTTTGCTGAACTACTGTCTGTGTTGGTTTTAAAATTTCAGAAAATTTTAATTCTTGGTGATTTTAATATACACATGGACAAAAAAGATATTTCATCAACTAGAGACTTTACATCTTTATTAGACTGTTTTGAGTTACATCAAGTTGTGGATTGTCCTACACACAATAAAGGCCACATTTTGGATCTTGTGATTCAAAATGGTACACTTGTGTCTGGGTTGTCTGTATCTGATTTTGGGCTATCTGATCACTTAGCCATTCTTTTCAAGTTGGAGTTACCTGATTTACTTACTACTACTTCCCGTATTATTTATTACCGTAAGTGGAGATCTATTGCACCCACCGACTTCTCAGACTTTATTGACTCTGCTATTAGCTGTATTGTACCATCTGATGCATTGGATGATAAAGTAAATCGGTTGTACACAATTCTTTCATCTAGCCTGGACACGTTTGCACCTCTGATGTCACGTGCTGTATCTTTTAAACGATCTGCCCCGTGGTATAACGATGATCTGCGCGCAATGAAAACTCGGTGTCGCAAAATGGAGCGCAGATGGCGCTCTACCGGTCTAACTGTGTATCATCTGGCTTGGAAATGAAAGTTTGGGAGAATATAGGACTGAAATTGTATCGAGAAGGTCTGCTCATTTCTCCCAGATCATTGCAAGTAATCAAGATAACCCAAGAAAATTGTTTAAATCTATTAACAATCTTTTAAACAGAAATAGCATTCCCAATGTCCCTCCTTCTGTTCAATTATGCGATAAGTTTCTTGAGTTTTTTGGCAATAAGATTGAGGGGATAAGAGATCAGATTACTACCACTAATACAACTGTTACCCCAAAAATAAGTAACATGGAATTTTCTGGTGTTTGTTTTTCAGAATTCTCCATGTTAGATTCTCAATCCCTGTGTAATGTGGTTCTAAAAATGAGGGCTGCCACCTCAAGTGTTGATCCCATACCAGCTGGGTTGTTTCAGTCATGCTTTTCTTCTTTGTGTCCGGCTGTATTGAGTATTATAAATGACTCACTGTCTTCTGGTGTCATGCCATCTGCACTTAAAATTGCTGCTGTAACCCCTGTCCCAAAAACAAATAGCCATGACTGTGAGAATCTAGCAAATTTTCGTCCCATCTCTGGTCTCCCTTTTATTGCTAAAATCCTGGAACGTATTGTTGCTTCACAACTGCTTTCTCATTTGTCTGCAAATAACCTTTTTGAGCCTCTTCAATCTGGCTTTCGAAAAATGCATAGCACTGAGACAGCATTAGTCAAAGTCACAAATGACTTATTGATGGCTTCCGATGCTGGTTGCTTATCAATACTGATTCTGCTTGATCTCAGTGCTGCTTTCGACACTATTGATCATAGCACTTTACTCTCGCGCTTAGAGTCTGTCTTTGGTGTATCTGACTCTGCTCTGAGCTGGTTTAAGTCTTATTTTTCGGATCGCAAACAATTTGTTGTGCTGGGTGGCTGCAGATCTGAGGCTGGTATGGTAAAATTTGGTGTTCCTCAGGGTTCAATTTTGGGTCCCTTACTTTTCACTCTTTATATTTTTCCTCTTGGCCAACTCTTGAGGTCTCTAGGTCTTGATTTTCATTTTTATGCGGACGACACCCAGATATATGTTCACTCAAAATCTGATGTAAATGTGGCCATATTACATCTCTCTAACTGTATCACAGTTATTAAAAATTGGATGTCTGCTAATTTTTTATGCTTAAATAGTGATAAGACTGAGGTGATGCTTATTGGTTCGCCCCACCAGTTACGCAGAGTGCAACCTGTAGCGTTACAAGTGGACAGCTCTGTAATCCAGTTCCAATCAAAATTAAAAAACTTGGGAGTAATTTTCGATTCTAATTTAACATTCGATCTTCACGTATGTAATACTGTTAGAGTTTCTTTTTTTTTCATCTTAGAAATATATCCAGATTACGGACCATGCTGTCCTTTCCTGTAGCTGAAAAATTAATTAATACTCTGGTTTTTTCTTGAATTGATTATTGTAATGCCTTGTTAGCAGGAGCATCAAAATCTATTCTGAACAAACTTCAGTGGGTACGTATTCTGACTAGGACAAGACAAAGAGATCATATAAAACCCATTTTAGAGATCTTGCATTGGTTACCGGTTAAATTTCGTGTTGATTTTAAGATTCTGATGTTGACGTACAAGGCATTGAATGGACTCGCTCCTAAATATCTCGCCGAGCTTTTAATGCCCTACATCCCAACACGTAATCTTCGCTCTGCTGATGCCGGTCTTTTAGCTGTTCCGGTAATGAAGCTAAAAACAATGGGTGATAGGGCATACTCTTCAGTCACCCCAAAGTTATGGAACTCCTTGCCTTCCGAAATAAGATTTGCACCATCTTTGAAAAGGTTTAAAACATCCCTTAAAACTCATTATTTTACGGAAGCATTTGGGTAGAGGTGATATTGGTGGCTGTTAATGAGATGTATATTATGGTCTTAATCTGTCTTGATATTTATTTATAATTTGTTTTTAGGTTTGTAATCATGTGTGAAATATTTTGTATTGTGTGATCATGCCTTTTTATGTGTTTTTTTACTTTTAATTCTGCTTATGTAACTCGCTCTGAGAATTAACTTTTAAAAGCGCTATACAAAATATAGTTATTATTATTATTATTACATCAACTCCTAGAAACATCTGGGTAAACAGCCATGTCCCCATCAAATACTTTTTATCTTTGTCCTACATTTTCAGCGCATTCCCACAATGAGGCAGCCTTGTTTGACCATACACATTATCATTTGAAAGAAAACACCAGCTGCAAAGATATCATACATTCAGCTTATTAGAACGACACCATTCATTTATATGTAACTGATTAAAAGTATCTTTGAAAAGATACATGCCAGCACAAAGGAAACACACCAAGGACTCACATCAGAATACTATTAATTAACAGAACCACATTTTGTTTTTGAAGAAATACATATTTTGTTTTTGAAGAAATACACCTGTTTTTCAAGGTTATATACCATAACTGTCGGGGCGTTTACCATTTGCCTTGATCGTCTCAGCACATTAGCGTATGAATGGCACGCTCTGCCGGTGGGAGTGATAACATTAGCTATAATTAGATGAACCGTAAAAACTGTACATCGCTTTGTTTCATACAGTTTACACTGCAGGAGAATATTTGTTTGAATATTTGTATTGAATTGTTTTATTTAAAAGTACACATTTTAAGCTTTCTTTAGACATATGTTTCATGTTTGTGTGAGGAGTTTCAGTTCATTTTTGTGACGTGTTTCTGAAATATGCTTGTGAACACAGAGACTGCTGAAAGCTCAGCCTTTTTATTTTCTTTATTTTACAAAAGCACAAGATTTTGTTGTTATTGTGAGTGTACACAAATAAAAGTAGACCCTTTATAGTCTCTAATGATGTCTTACATTTATCTGTATGCCCCAAAATGACTGAGTATTTAAAGTTGTGACGAAAGTATCCAGCAGGACGTGCCTGCACCGGCGTCAGGTTCGAGTGGAACCCTCCGCTCTCCCCTGAACCCTCGTGGCTCGATGATTGGTTCCTGGGCCCGCGGCACCGCTTACAGCCATGCCCCACCTGTAGTAGTTTTTTCTGCCAATTTTGTGAAAAATCACTCAACATCTTTGGGGTTTTGATTTCAGAAGAATAGACTTTATTCATACCACAAAGCCGAGTTGCCTGCAGTAAAACCACAGCAACAACTGAAGCATCTCTGGGTTTGGTTTCACCTAAATACATCTCCTCAAACAAGGTGGGGCTTACACTTTTTTAAACATACATTATCTAGCATGCTTTTCATTGACTCTGGTCTGACCATATTAAGAAGTAACAGAACCACCTTTGGAAGAGATCAATTCTCCCAGTGGTCATGAGAGCACACATGTAAAGCTATTCCTGTTTCTGCACACACCTTCAAATAGTCACACATATGTTGAGCACACATTCCATCACGTCCACAGGCCTTTACACACACACAGTAAACTGCATGTTTGCCCGTCAGACATAACTGTGGTACAAATCAACAATGTTTTCATTGATTACACCTGATTAACTTGCTAAAAATATACTACATATCTCTCCTATGTGATTTTATAGTCACAAATTAACATATTTAAGCATGTGCTCCTGGTTCGGCCTTGTTTTTGGTTGTCACAGTTATGTAAAGTGTATCAAACAAAATATTCATCTTAATTTTAAGAGTTCTTGCTTGTAGTGTAGATGTCTTCAACCCAGATACTTTGCGCATCATAGAGGGTCACCCTTTGGGGAGAGGTTAGCCAGCACTTACACCCAGGGCGTGGTTCTTCATATCTTCTTATATATTCATTGAAGGAATCAATTTCCTCCCAAGTTGGTTTTTCTGTCCATTCAGGGTAGTTGCCATTGCCTTGGGCCATTCACATTAATCAAAGTCATCTGCTTTACTGTTGCTTGAATCCAAAATTATTTTATCAATGATCACACACAACAGAATTTTATTCCTTCCACAATGTTGTTATCCAAATATTATATTAATTTTAGTTAATTGTGCACCCCATTTCTTTTGGCAATCAGGGCATGCTAATTTTTAGTCACCACCATGTTTTCTTTTTCCCTTCTTCATTATTATTAAAATGTACATGAGTTCAATAACAGCATAAACAAAAATAATTTTCCAATCGTAATTCTTCATCATGCAAACAGTCCCAGATTTGCTTAATACTTCTTTTTAATTTAGGCACTTCTTTGTATGCATGCTTTACCTACAAAATCAATCTATAATTGGTCTTCTACACGGGGTGTGATTCCCTGATAACACAGTGATAGAATGCTTGTTATTCATTGCTGTGATAAAATATTTTAATAAAGCGGTTATTAAGACACAGTTGGGTTGAGTGGAACTCACAACTTCTGGCAGGTTTCTTCTAGACCTCCCTTTTGATGCTTCTTTCCTAAAAGCATCCATCCACTTCCTTAAACCCAGTTCACCCTTCTTGGGCATGTTTCCAGGGTGGTGGAACCCTGTCTTAGGCAGCTCTCATTTTGCAATTGTAGAGTCTTTACCCGTCATTGGTTCGTCGCCTCTTGCCACTGGAGAATTTTACCCATCATTGGGTTATCATCTCTTGCCTCTGGTCTCGATACCGCTCAGTCTTATTATCTAATCTTTAATAATTTGGTATCCGTAAACAGACATTTTCTTTTGTTGAGCATCACCTGAGAACCGTCACAGCCAATGGAGCCATCTACAACTGCTCAAACATTGAGACAGTCCAAAACAAGGTTAAATTCACAAAGCATTTATTCTTCCAGATGTACATTCAACTAATCTCTTATCTTTAGTATGAACACTTCACTTCAAATTGCCCTCTGAATATAACAAATCTTTAATCATGATGAGGAAAGCTGTTTGAACCTTTCCTTCATATTACTGTGTCTAACATTATAGTCAAATCACATCATTTTCCATATAAAAAAAATAAAATCAAAAGAAAATAAAACAATTTAGAGATATGGTTTTAGCCCACTTAAAAAACTGAGAGGGAAAGAATTTGGACAGAGAGATTCCACTCCTTCACACTGTTGTTGTTATGAATGTGGCAGCGAAGGCAGACGAGGAGATGCGGTTCCAAATGCAGTTCAACTTTTATTGATAACAAAACAAACAAGGCAGGTCCACGGAAAATACGGGAACAAATGAAAAACCCTCAATGGGGAAATAAACACAAGACTGAGGAAAAACACGGGCAGGGGAAACATTCCAGGCTAACAACAACATTCAACGACAGACAAGGACTGAACCAAAAACCAGGATATAAATACAAAACATAGGACAAAGGGGCCAATGAACAAACAGAACTCAAACTAGGTAACAAGGTGATTAACAGAAGCAAATGACAAATTAACAAGGGCAGGTGAAAACAATGAACAGTGAACACGAGGGAAAACAAGACTATGGAGTTACAAGGGTGCCAAAAGTGAAAACTAAGGAACTACAAAGGTGACAAAAATGACAAACAAAGGGCAACGGAAAAACAAGACAAGGTAACCGTTACAGAGCCCCCCTCAAGGATCGGATTCCAGACGATCAACAGAACAAAACAAGAAACAGGAAGAACAAATGACCAATGACTGGGGGAACAAAGGGCAAACAGGCAGTCCAGGGGGCAACGAGGGGCAGACAGGCAGTCCAAGGGGGCACAAAGGGCACTGGGTCAGGGGGCCTGGGAGGTGGCCACAGGACAGGGACCGGTTCAGGAGGCCTGGGAGCTGGCCACAGGGCAAGGACAGGTTCAGGTGGCCTGGGAGCTGGCCACAGGGCAAGGATAGGTTCAGGAGGCCTGGGAACTGGCCACAGGGCAAGGACAGGTTCAGGTGGTCTGGGAGCTGGCCACAGGGCAAGGACAGGTTCAGGATGCCTGCGAACTGGCCATAAGGTAAGGACTGGGTCAGGGAGCCCGGGAGGAGGCCACAGAACAGGGGCCGGGTCAGGGGGCCTGGGAGGAGGCCACAGGACGGGAACTGGGTCAGGGGCCCTGGGAGGAGGCCTCAGGTCAGGAACAGGGTCAGGAGGCCTGGGAGGAGGCCACAGGACTGGGACTGGGTCAGGGGGCCCAGGAGGAGGCCACAGAACAGGGGCCAGGTCAGGAGGCCTGGGAGGAGGCCACAGGACAGGGACTGGGTCAGAAGGCCCGGGAGGAGGCCACAGGACAGGGGCCGGGTCAGGAGGCCTGGGAGGAGGCCACAGGACAGGGACTGGGTCAGGGGGCCCGGGAGGAGGCCACAGGACAGAGGCCGGGTCTGGAGGCCTGGGAGGAGGCCACAGGTCAGGAACAGGGTCAGGGGCCCTGGGAGGAGGCCCTAGAGGCAGTGACCTGGAAGGCTCTGGCGGCGGGGCCGATGGAGGTGGCGCCATAGGAGGCTCTAGACGCGGAGGCCTGGAAGGCTCTGAAGTCTCTGGGGCCTGAGCCGTAGGAGGCTCTGGAGGCGGAGCCATAGGAGGCTCAGGAGGCTCTGGGGGCGGAGCTGTAGGAGGCTCAGGAGGCTCTGGGGGCGGAGCCGTAGGAGGCTCTGGAGGCGGAGCCGTAGGAGGCTCGGGAGGCTCTGGGGGCGGAGCCGTAGGAGGCTCAGGAAGCTCTGGGGGCGGAGCCGTAGGAGGCTCAGGAGGCGGAGCCGTGGGAAGTTCTGGAGGCTCAGGAGGCGGAGCCGTGGGAGGCTCAGGAGGCAGAGCCGTGGGAGGCTCAGGAGGCAGAGCCGTGGGAGGCTCAGCTGAGGAGGCTCAGGAGGCGAAGCCCTGGGAATCTCGGGAGGAGGAGCCCTGGCAGACTTGAGAGACTTGAGAGATGGAGCCCTGGGAGGCTCGAGAGGCTGGAGGGGCAGAGCCCTGGGAGGCTCGAGAGGCTTGAGAGGCGAAGCTCTGGAAAGCTCGGAAGGCGGAGCTCTGGAAAGCTCGGGAGGCTCGGAAGGCAGAGCTCTAAGAATCTCGGAAGGCGGAGCTCAGGAAAGCTCGGAAGGCGGAGCTCTGGAAAGCTCGGGAGGCTCGGAAGGCGGAGCTCTAGGAAGCTCGGAAGGCGGAGCTCTGGAAAGCTCGGAAGGCGGAGCTCTGGAAAGCTCGGAAGGCGGAGCTCTGGAAAGCTCGGGAGGCGGAGCTCTGGAAAGCTCGGGAGGCTCTGACTCTTGGACGGGGGTGACCACTGGCGCTGGCCTTTGGACGGTCATGGCTACTGGCGCTAGCTCTTGGATGGTCGTGGCTACTGGTGCTGGCTCTTGGGCGGTCATGGCTACTGCACTGCAAAAAATGATTTTCTAGACAAGTATTTTTGTCTTGTATTCCTGTCAAATTATCTAAACTTTCTTAAAACACGATTTATTTACTTGTCAAGCAAAATGGGATAAGATATTAAGTCTTGTTTTAAGATAAATCTAACTAAATTTAGTGAACTTTAGACTCAAAACAAGAAAAAAATCTGCCAATGGGATAAGCAAAATAAACTTGTTTTCCTTTTAAATTAAGTTTATTTTGCTTACCACATTGGCAGATTTTTTTTCTTGTTTTGAGTCTAAAGTTCACTAAATTTAGTCAGATTTATCTTAAAACAAGACTTAATATCTTATCCCATTTTGCTTGACAAGTAAATAAATCGTGTTTTAAGAAAGTTTAGATAATTTGACAGGAATACAAGACAAAAATACTTGTCAAGAAAATAATTTTTTGCAGTGTGGCGCTGGCTCTTGGGCGGTCATGGCTACTGGCGCTGGCTCTTGGACGGTCATGGCTACTGGCGCTGGCTCAGGGACGGTCATGGCTACTGGCGCTGGCTCACGGACTTCTGAGGCGACAGGCACGCTCACTGTGACATGCGTAGGCGCAGGCTCGCTCACTGTTACATGCGTGGATGCAGGCTCGCTCACAGTGACATGCGTGGGCGCTGGCTCGCTGACCGTGACAGGTGTGGGCGCTGGCTCGCTCACCGTGACAGGCGTGGGCGCTGGCTCGCTCACCGTGGAAGGCGTGGTCTCTGGCTCGAAGACCGGGGCAGGCGTGGCCCGGAAGGCGGAAGCCCATCTTCTCTCCCTCCTCTGGGCAGACGAAGAGGGCCGCGCTGGCTCATGGAAGGCGACTGACGTGAGGGTGACCTCGTTGACAGGTGGAGTTGGTGTTACAGGGGGCGTCGGGGGTGGCTGAAAAGATACCACTGTGGACGGTGAGGCAGGGTCCTTCTCAGCAACGCCCACCGCGAGCGGTGAGTCGCACACCAGTAGGGTCGCCACGCGTCCAGCCACGCGTCGCCTGTGGCAGCCGCTCCTTCAGTGCAGGGTGCAGATTGCCCCTGAAGAAGACCACCAGAGAGTAGTCCGGGAAATCCGAAATACTCGCCAGCTTAAGGAAGTCGTGGATGTGGTCCTCTATAGGGCGGTCTTCTTGCCTCAAGCAAAGCAGGTGGTAATTTGCTTGTTGAACCGCTGGATCCATGGTGGTCTGTCGTTCTGTTATGAATGAGGCAGCGAAGGCAGACGAGGAGATGCGGTTCCAAATGCAGTTCAACTTTTATTGATAATAAAACAAACAAGGCAGGTCCATGGAAAATACGGGAACAAATGAAAAACCCTCAATGGGGAAATAAACACAAGACTGGGGAAAAACACGGGCAGGGGAAACATTCCAGGCTAACAACAACATTCAACGACAGACGAGGACTGAACCAAAACCAGGATATAAATACAAAACATAGGACAAAGGGGCCAATGAACAAACAGAACTCAAACTAGGTAACAAGGTGATTAACAGAAGCAAATGACAAATTAACAAGGGCAGGTGAAAACAATGAACAGTGAACACGAGGGAAAACAAGACTATGGAGTTACAAGGGTGCCAAAAGTGAAAACTAAGGAACTACAAAGGTGACAAAAATGACAAACAAAGGGCAACGGAAAAACAAGACAAGGTAACCGTTACAGTTGTTACAGTTATTCCTTTTTTTTCTTCTCATTTTAGAATCTCGCAATAACACATTTGTAATTCTACAACAGTGAGAACAGTGATAAATGTAATCCAATGAAATAATATAATCAAATATATTTCATTATATTATCTGCTTTTAACCTTTCCCATTTTAAACCATCTTCAAGAAAACCTCTATAATTTTTACTTCTCGTATCTCTTCCCCCCTCACGCAATAAAAATAATGCGCATTTGTATTCAGACCATTGAGAAATGTACGTTTTTGTTTTTAAATCAATAAACTTTCTTACGATTACTTTCTCCCTTTTCTTACTCTTTCTCAGGAGAAGGAACTTTCATTATGTCAAATAAACCAACATAACTTTTTTAAATTAACAGAAAATAAATTTAAGATTTTAAACAAAATAAAATAGTAAAGTGGCACAATGGAAGTTCAGACAAATGTTTTGTGTTTTGCAATAATTGATCAGTAAAATACATGAAATCCTTTGAATTTCTTACAAGTCTCATTTTTTTTATATCCTAATGTTATCATCATTTAATAATATGATTTTTCAGTTATTATCCTCTTATACTTATCAGCATTTTCTGACAAATCATTTAGTTAAATAGCAGAGACAGATGTCACTGTGCATAAACTGTATACCTCTAAAATTGTATTTTCATGGATTTAACTAAAAATAAAAATAGCTTACTAGAAATAGACACTTAATTAACTCCTTGCAGCACTCATTAATCTTTTTCTTTAAAGCGATGGTAGTATTTGGAAAATTTAGGGGAGTAAACAATCCAAAATGTAACTCTTTGCCATTAAGTTTTAATATTTAACCTTCACATCAACAAATTAGCAATTAGATGCTGGATTTAAATTTAGACCCTCAGAACAATTTAGACATGGATATTGAACCCATGGATGGCAGTTGGAGAATCAAACATCCAATTAGTCATATATGACTGAAATCAACGTATCAAGAGAAATTTGAATCCACAATTGAAATGTCAATTCAGTAATGATTACCAGCATTCATGATATTAGGAGGGCCAATCATATAACAGCCCACATACTGTATTTCTCAGTCTTTTTTCTTTTCTCTGGACTTTCTCCTGCCATATAAGCTTCTTCAATAAATCAACTGGCCCAGCAATCTGCAATGGTGAGAGACTGGTCCCAGAATGAGTTATTGAAATGATTTACACAATGCTGACAACAGAGAGGGTACAACATAGTTAGCATCAATTTCACACAGAATAGACACATGAACATCAAGTTTTTATGATAATCAATTTAATCTTAATGTTTCTCCATGGGTTTCACCTAGTACCAATTACCAGTTTTTCTTTAGTATTATCAATATTTTTTCAATCAAATACACCACATATTGGGACTTATTTCAATTTTATCTGGCATGATTAGTCACTGAACAAACCCAAGAAAATACTTCTCTGAGCAAATTTGAACAATAGAGAACATGAAATGATTTAAATTATTCTTAAATTTCCATCCATCTTCAACCGCTTATCCGAAGTCGAGTCGTGGGGGCAGCTGCTCCAGCATGGGGCCCCAAACTTCCCTATCCCGAGCCACATTAACCAGCTCTGACTGGGGGACCCCGAGGCGTTCCCAGGCCAGTTTGGAGATGTAATCTCTCCAACTAATCCTGGGTCTTCCCCGAGGCCTCCTCCCAGTTGGACGTTCCTGAAACACCTCCCTAGGGAGGCGGCCAGGGGGCATCCTTACCAGATGCCCAAACCACCTCAACTGACTCCTTTCGATGCAAATGAGCAGCGGCTCTACTCCGAGCTCCTCACGGATGACTGAGCTCCTCAACCTATCTCTAAGGGAGAAGCCCGCCACCCTTCTGAGGAAGCCCATTTTGGCCGCTTGTACTCGCGACCTAGTTCTTTCGGTCATGACTCAGCCTTCATGACCATAGGTGAGGGTAGGAACAAAAATTGACCGGTAGATCGAGAGCTTTGCCTCTTTTCATGACAACAGTGCGATAGAGCGAGTGCAATAACACCCCCGATTCTCCGGCCAACCTCCCGCTCCATTGTCCCCTCACTCGTGAACAAGACCCCGAGGTACTTGAACTCCTTCACTTGGAGCAATACCTCCTTCCCTACCTGGAGTACGCACTCCATCGGTTTCCTGCTGAGAACCATAGCCTCAGATTTAGAGGTGCTAATCCTCATCCCAGCTGCTTCACACTCGACTGCCAAGCGATCCAGTGAGAGCTGAAGGTCACGGACCGATGATGACATGAAGACAACATCATCTGCAAAAAGCAGCGATGAGATCCCCAGCCCACTGAACCGCACACCTTCCCCACCCCGACTACGCCTCGATATCCTGTCCATGAATATCACAAACAGGATTGGTGACAACGTGCAGCCTTGGCGGAGACCAACCCCCACATGGAATGAACTCGACTTTGTGCCGAGGACCCGGACACAGCTCTCACTTTGGACGTACAGGGACCCCCCACCCCGTACTCCCGCAGCACCTCCCACAGTCTCTCCTGGGGGACCCAGTCATACGCCTTCTCCAGATCCACAAAACACATGTAGTCATGATGGGCATACTAAAGATCTGGTCCGTCGTTCCACAGCCAGGACGAAAACCGCATTGTTCCTCTTCAATCCGAGGTTCGACAATCGGCTGAACCCTCCTCTCCAGCACCTTGGAGTAAACTTTACCAGGGAGGCTGAGAAGTGTGATAGCCCTGTAGTTGGCACACACTCTCTGATCCCCCTTTTTGAAGAGGGGAACCACCACCCCGTTCTGCCACTCCTTAGGCACTGTCCCAGATTTCCACGCAATGTTGAAGAGGCATGTCATCCATGACACCCCCTCCACATCCAAGGCTTTCAGCATTTCTGGTCGGATCTCATCAATCCCCGGGGCTTTGCCACTGTGGAGTTGTTTGACTACCTCAGTGACCTCCCCCAGGGAAATAGAATCTGATCCCTTAAATTTATTTTCTTTAATACTAGTCTCAGTGACAGCTTTTATCCATGATCAACCAATGCCTACACTGTATATATAAAACAAGAAATAAAAGAAAAATATCTAATCTTAAAATAATTTTCTATCTATCTATCTTTTCTAAATTCGGGGCACCCCTATGTTTGAGTGGAGACATCAAGAGAGACACCGGGTTTAACCTCTCTGTTTTTGGATCTGTTTCTAATAAGAGCACTATCAGGTCTCACTCAATCTCTCCATTCAGACATTCCCTAGCAAAAATAATAAACACTATCTGTCTTATTTTTGTTGGTTGATCAAGTTTACACCAATAAAGTTGCACACACATGTACATTGTTCTCCAGACATATTTAAACACATCAAAAATAAAACATATAATCATGGGTTTTCAAATGTATATATCAGGACATTATAGTTTATTTTAATATTGTTAAAAATGTTATTCTCTCATATTGGACTAGACAGAACATAAAACAGACACATGAATGTGAAATTTTCACATTTAAGATTTACTTTTCATATTCCAATTTCAAAATCCTTCTTTTTAATCTCCCTTTCCCATTTTCTGTGGCTTTGATAACTACTGGCCTCACTAAGAGAAATACCATACACATTCTATCTAAAGTATTTGGAGCTGACCTTTGGGAGCTGACCTTTGGGGTCACATAGGGAGGTATTTTTTTTTAAAAAGGACCCTGTCATTTTACCTTCATCTGTATCCCTCAGCTTTTCTGGCCTGCCTCATATTTCTCAGTGAATTTTAAACTTCCTGGACAAAACTCTTACTTTATTCTTTTTAGTTTTCCTGTTTTTAGTTTTTACTCTCATCTTTTCATTTATTTATTTATTAACCTTTTAATCTAAATGTCTTTCTAAATCAATTTCCTTATCTTCTTCTAATATATGAACTATTATACCCCATACATGAATACATTTCCTATATGTTTGTCAATTTACTATTTAGGATCAGTCCTCATCTAGATCTTAGTTTTTATTTCTTCACTGGTTCTTTCTTCATTTTTACTTGGCATATAAAATGAACAATTATTTTAGCACCATTAATTTAGATAAATCAATACATTTAGAGACTAAATGAATCTCTTATTTTTTAAATGTATTTCCTTCTACACTAATCTTTAACGGCAATATTTTGAAACAATTTTTCCAACTTCTTTCACCTTTACTTTTTAATACACAAAGTTCATTCATGTCACTTTATTATTTATTTAGCTTTCTCATTTCTTTGAGATTTTACACAGTGGACTTCTAGATTTTAGTATTTCCACTGAAGCTTTACCTTATGTCATTTACATTTATGGATTTGGCAGACGCTTTTATCCAAAGCAACTTACAGAGCACTTATTACAGAGACAATCCCCCCAGAGCAACCTGGAGTTAAGTGTCTTACTCAAGGACACAATGGTGGTGGCCGTGGGGTTAGAACCAGTGACCTTCTGATTAACAGCCCTGTGCTTTAGCCACTACGCCACCACCACTTATGTAATATAACAACACTTATCTTAAATACAACCTTTGTTTAAATTCCAATTACTTAGTTGACTTCAGTTTAATGCAATACACTGGACTCAAAGCTTTATTATTTGTCCAGATAATGTGATTTCCCAAATGGAATTAAGTCACTTTACAGTTCTTTATCATTTAAATATTCTTACTCGTTACTTTAATATAAACTTTTTCTCTAAGCACAGTTATACCTCTTGAATGTATAGATTCTCTGTATGAAGTCCATTACTTTTATGTTACAGACTAGTTCAGAGGTCTGGCATATTTTTTACAGACAGCTGCCAGTCTATAATAAACCTCACAAACTAAGACTTAACTTTCTGTTTACGCAGTAAAAGCTGAGTCTCTCTATCTTGGTCACACACCCTACAATATCTCTTGAATGTATAGATTCTCTGCATGAAGTCAAATACATTTATATGCTACAGTCTAGTTTAGGAGTTATGTTCTAGCCCATTCCTATCAACAGCTGCCAAGACTAAATGTTTTCCAGCCAGTTGTGAGTTAACTTTTTGATTTCTTTTTCCTAATTTCGTTTTATATCTATATTATCTCACTGTTTTTATTCTTTTTCTTCTTGTTTGTTTATACTCTATTAAATGTATCTTTCTATCTATATATCTTTATCATTGGTTTTATCTCCACTTTACAACCAGAATATTTATTAGGTGCCTTCTCTTCCTGTAATTATCAGCTCTCCTCTGCCTCCATATATTGATGGAAGGTTGAAAATAGCCTAAATATATGTTCTCTGCTGTAAATTGCATATATTCACCTCACCAGTTATGCAGCACAGGCTGATATTTTGGAACATTTTTAGTTTTCTATATTTTAACAAAGTTAATTATTCCAAAGTTTCTCGAGACAGGCTTTCATTCCAATCTTTGTACTGGGCTTATATTTTTATTCAGTCATACTTTTTCACACACATTCACTCTTCACATACTTTCAAACACAGATAGAGATACTCTCACAACCACAGAAATGTCACACTTATTACAAACACAAGGCCTTCATAAACATAGGGCTCTCAAAAAATGCAAAACAATTTTGCAATTATTATTATTCCTATCCTAAGTAACCTGCAGGATTTATTTTTATTTATTTATTTATTTTTTATTCTTTTGCCTATCCGTGTGGACCTCTTCCTAATATAGCAGATCGGTATTGTAGTATTACCCATTCAGTCCTCTTATTGCTGTTCAATAGAGCGTTATCTGTAATACTACCTATTCAGTCCTCTTATTGCTATTCAATAGAGCGGTATCCGTAATATTACCTATTCAGTCCTCTTATTGCTATTCAATAGAGCCATTTGTAGTAGTTTTTTCTGCCAATTTTGTGAAAAATCACTCAACATCTTTGGATAGAATAGACTTTATTATCATACCATAAAGCCGAGTTGTCTGCAGTAAAACCACAGCAAGGTTTTACAGCCCCTACTGCGGTGGGTAAGTCCTTTGGGAAGCACAACCTGATCATCAGGTTCCTGAGAGGTACCAGGAGGTTGAATCCCACCAGACCGTGCCTCGTTCCCTCATGGGACCTCTCTGTAGTCCTTCAGGGACTTTGAGCAACCTTTGAATTTTTGTTGAAGGTTCAGAGTTTTATGTGTGACGTAATGGGCACAAATATTTTATTTATCCCCAGACTCTGAATTTTAGGTGATGGGGTGGTCATTAATATAGGGAATAAACACATCAAAAATTGGGTCCATACCAGTGTTATGATTGCCAGACTAATTGTTTTAAGGGGATGGAAGTAGTCTGGAGCACACCCATTTCAGAAGAGGTGCATGGAGATGGGGAGGGTGGCAGCTTTTGAGGAAGTGTCATCTAGAAGACTGAGGAACTTGGATTACTTTGTTGGGAAATGGGGCAACTATTTGGCATTTTTGGAGGGCTCTCAGGGAGGGGCATTGGAGAGAGATGTATAATTATAATATGTTATACGTAGAGAATGTTGATGTTAACAAATATCATGTCTCACACCGTTTTAAAGATATAAAAGTTCATGATTAAATATTGTCTGTGAAGACTCCCATTTCCCGCTCATAATAAGGAGGAGGGACAGAAATTACCATGTGCCTCTGAAAAGGCACTTCTTATTGTCTCAGGAAACTTTTGGGGTGTGGTCAATCTCAACATAAAACTCTTGTACAAAGGAGGAAGCTCCGAGGAAGCCCTTCTCTTCTCTGTGCTATAACTTACACACGTGATGGGAGTCGCGAGTCTTCCATGCAGAAGGCCTCGCTTCAAAGCCCGCCTCATTATCCATGACACAACAGACAACAGACATCCGTGATCTAAACAGAGGTCCAAAAACAGTTTAGCTTTAGTGTGTCAATAGGAAATATAAATGTTAGACTACTTTCACAAATAGAAAAGATTACAATACAAGAACAGGGAGCCCTGCAAAAAAAAACTTTGTGTCAGTCTGAGATTACATAAATAGACAGAAGCAACTGAGATAGCCTAAATAGATAGAAGAACAGTGGTGAATTCTCCAAGAAGCTTGGAACATCCTATCTGCCAACAATCAAGAAAATCCGTGTTCAGCTGAATCTAGGAGAATTGGTGCTGTTATAAGTCAAAGATGGTCACACGGAATATTGATTTAGCTTTTTTTGATAAATGAAAACTATTTATGTCATTATTTTTGAAGACATCCTCACTATGTAACATTTTCACAAGTGCCTAAAACTTTTGCACAGTACTGTACATCTCCAGGCTTTTTCTGAAAGTGCTGGTGTATTATTTAAATACTTTGGGTTATCCGATTGCAAATCAATCTAGACTCAAAGTATCAATTGTTCTTAAGGCATTGTCTACAGACTCCATAAAGTTCCTTTTCTCTGTATAGATAATTTCCATCAAAGTCACTCTGTTCACGTTACTCACCAATGTGGTTTATGTTTGTATGTGTTAGATTAGTTTTTATGTTTATATTAGCAATAAAGTATTGTTAGTATTCAAGATAATTTGACTGTAGGCCTAGTATATTTTGATAAATAATCTCGCCACTTGATTTAAAAAGAGCTTGCTTTAAAGCTCAGATCTATATCTAAAAGATTTGTGATATTATTTTCAATACGCCATGAGAATAATATTACCCCAATAAGTGAAGTAATAATTTGTAACAGTCTTAGCTGTTACCCTTGTATTTTGTATCATACTCATCACTAGGCTGCGCTTGAGCACTAAAACCTCTGGTATTGTATGATAGAAGAAGTCAGTTTGTTTGGAAGAGGGAAACATGGAATTATCCTTGCACCTCCAGCAAATCTCAATGGAGTCCTGATTGAGAAACTTTGTTTCTTCTTGTGTATGTGTTTTCACTTGATGTATATAGTCTGTGAGCACCCTAGCTAAGGCTAGATTCTTTTTATAGATGGACTCTTTAAATCTTGTTTTATATTTTGCCATCGTGAAACTTTATATGTAGTTGCAAAGGCTGTACATATGTGAATATCAAGTGGTTTCTCCCCAATGGATTGTTCTCACTGCATTGCCTTGTGGCTTATCAAATATCCAGAGTACAAGGATTTAACTCTGTGAACTTGGTTTTTTTGGATTATTGGAAGAGCACTTGAAGGATGATTTTCAATTTTTTGTATGAGTGAATTTTCTTCAACATCAAAGGGATTTGGACATCTTCCTAAGCATTGACCATTTCAAACTTTCATTGTAGTGATTCCATACTTCCCTAAAGAATCACTCATCTACAACTTGAACTGATCTGATAAGCCTTTTTTATCTTTATTGTCATTGCCATTCTTTTTCTATTGGTTACTTTACATTACTTTACAGACCATCTTTTGGTATATTGTTTTGACTGTACTGGTTTCATTTCAATTCATTCTCTTTCTCATGTACATGCATTGTTCTGTTTATTTCTTCTGATTTACCCAAAACCACAATTCATATTAAGGTATAAAAGTTATTTCTTGTCTTTAGTGATTATGACAACACACTGGAAAATGTAATAAGATATTAAATAGCAGCGTTAAGTTAATTGTTGGCAGGCCTCTCCTGTTATTCATATATATGTATATATATATATATATATATATATATATATATATATATATATATATATATATATATAGCTGTGTGCCACTATTGTGTGTGGTGGTTATAAATTTACTTATTAAAGCAAATTCTTTACAATATAAATTGTGAGCTGACACACAAAGACGTATTGCAAGTTTAATTGTGAAGAATTGTATTCAGACAAATAATAGATTTATTTGTCATTTATCTTTCTTATAATGGTTGTTGAACGCGACTAATTCAATTATCAATTCCACACATAATGATTGAGGTATACGGATACCTTAACCCATACCATGTACATTTATGGCATAGACATCCAGACAGTTTATTTTGATTCTTAACACACATACTGTTCCATACAATGATGTGACGGCAGCCATAGTGTGCCTGTACACTCACCACACACCAGCTATTATGGAGAGGAAAGAGTAGAGTGATAGAGCGAATTCATAGATGGGACTTAGGAGGCAGTGAATAATACTGGCAATGAGGGGTCAACAGACCCATAAAGGAGGCCAACAGACGCAAGAAGGAAATCAGGTATCAGAGCACATATGACAGGCAGCATGGTGTCTTTGTGGGCATGGTCTAAAGTGTGAAGCCCAAGAGGATATTTGTGTTCCAGCTGGTGGGCATCGCCTTACACTTTCTCCAGGTTTTATAACTTTGATGTCTCTCCTCTTGCTTCCCAGGTGATGGCTATGAACAGAGACGAGACTCTGTTAGTTCCTTTGTGATTCATGACCCTAACTTGCTGGTTATCACTGTTTTTCTGTGGATGCAAGCAGAAGAATAGCACTGTGCAATACAGTTCTCACAGTGTCAACTACTGACACTGCATCGCAGTCACCATAATGAAAGGGAACGTCTGGGTTTTGTACGCTGGTGGCCAAAAGTGTGGAATAATGCACAGATTTTGCTCTTATGGAAAGTAATTGGTACTTTTATTCACTAAAGTGACATTCAACTGATCACAATGTATAGTCAGGCATTAATAATGTAAAAAATGCACCTGCCAGCAGGCTTTCCCCACCTGGTCCTCGACCACTCCGCCCTCTGGCAGACGGCAGTGAGTCCTCAAACCCCTGGTGGATGGAATGCCCCTCTGTGTTCTGTTGGCCTTCCAAACCTTGCAGCAGCTCCACCACTCCAGGCAGCCGGCAGCAACCCCCTCCTCCCCTCGCAGATGGCGATCATACCTCTGCATCCAGGTGGCCGGCAGCGGCAACTCCGTCCCCCGGCAGACGGCCGCTGCTGCTCGTTTGGGTGGATGGCAGCTGCCGAGGATGACAGGAACCAATTTAACAGGGTTTAGGATGGGCAAGGAGGAGGCGGGAACTGGGCGAACCATCAAAGTAATGTTTAATGAAAACTATAAAAGACACAAACGGCAGCTGAACTGCTGTATTCTGCGTGGCTTTATCCCTCTCCTCGGCTGATTAGCCCAACTGGGGCCCCGCCCTCCTCGTCACATACCAAATTATCAATTTAGCATGATTACTCAAGGATAAGGTGTTGGGGTGATGGCAGCTGGAAGTGGGGTGTGACGTCCCTGAGTCGTGTGATTTAATTGGTTCTCCCCATACTAATTGATAATTAGTAGTGATATAAAATGCTGTGTGTTATTTGCTCAAGGGCTCATTGGGATAGCTCCATGTCTTAGGAGTGGCTGGCCCAGTGAGACCTCTTCGATTTATCCTCATGCTTTTCTTACTGTGTAGCGTAAAGTTTTGATATAGTTATATTATTTGCTAATGCTATGTTTTCCCTTTGTTAAACCCTAGACCCATGTTACCATCCACGGTTGTGGTGGTTTATGCTTACTGACAATAAAACAATTCTCTTTTGAATTTACTAAGACCTGTTGTCAGACTCCCCTTTTTATGTTGCGGCTTGTAACGAGCCAGTCGTGACAGGGGCCTGTGTAGATTTGATCAAAAATGACTTTTTTCAAATAATGATGTGCTGTTTTTTACATCAGTAATGTCCTGACTATACTTTGTGATCAGTTGAATACCACTTTGGTGAATTAAAGTGAATTAAAATTTCCTTCCGAAACAACAAAATCTGTACATTATTCCAAACTTTTGGCTGCCAGTGTATATAATCCTGGTTCCCAGAATAAGGAAACACACTACTGGGTTTCTTGCTACCAGGTACGTTTTCTTCTTCCTGCAGTAGAACATCTAACTCCCCTTTTTATGTTGCGGCTTGTAACGAGCCAGTCGTGACATAAAAATTGGGGGCTCGTCCGGGATTGCTACACGAGTAAGTAAATGCATGTTTTCAGCGTGTTCACCTGTAAATGAGGAGATTTCAGTGAGTTAGTGTGTCTCAGCTGGATTTAAAATCCTTCCATCGTGGCACTATTTGTTATTTTCTTTGTTATTTTGCCTTTCTTATTTTTGAAGGTTATTCTGGATGGAGGTTTTAAATCTCTGTCGGGGGTACGCTTCGAGCTTTTGGTTTGAAATGCCAATTGTCTTCGAGTTCAGCGTTTAATGCCGCCCCGAGTCCGGTACACCTTTGAAGAGCAGGAAGGATTAGTTAGTTCTGATTATAGGTAGGAACTGGAATCTCATTTTCATTTAAGGTGACACTGTGTTCTATTCTCTGTATCTGTGGTTTCTGATACCTGCCGAATAAATAGGTAATTTCGGGAATGACTTGTGGTAAGTCTTTGTTTATCTATTAACTAAGGTGGGGTTCGCACCCGGAGCGCGTATGTGAAGATTCCTGGCGAAGTGGCCGACGGGATTTGTATTTTCTAAGCTCTAGTTTAACAGCGTCTCACGCGTGTCTGTACTGCTGTTGTGTTTGCTCTGTTTGTTTTCGTTTGCAGAAATGTCGTCAGTAATTGAAGATTTCTTCATATTTCCTTCGGAAATCTTAATGGAGAAATGTACGAAGGAAGAGCTGTTGCAGATTGCCGAACACTTTGATGTGGAGGTAACCAGTAGTGATAAGAGACGTAAGGAAACTCTGATGGAAACTGTGAAAAGCGCACTTTCCGAGCGGGGTATTTTAGAGGTAAGGTCTCAACTTATTCATTCTGAAGAGACTGTAGTCTCTCCTCCTTCTGACACGGACAGTTTAAATGCAAAGTTTGGTGAAATGTCTTTGCTAGAGAAACAGTTGTGTGTTGATGCGGATAAACTTCGCGCCCAGCGTGACGCGTGTGCACTGAAGGAGAAAGAGCTAGAAAATGATTTTGAAATAAAGAAGTTACAACAGAATTTAGAACTACGTAAGCTGGAGTTACAGTTTGAGAAGGAAAGGGAAGAAAGATCGTTTCAGCTGAGGAAACTTGAGTTAGAGCTGAATGCACAAACTGTTGAAGTTCCACTTCACGTTGAACCAGTGCTCGCGACACCTGTGTTTGATGTTTACAAAAACATTAGACTAGTGCCGCCGTTCTTGGAGAAGGAAGTAGAGAAATATTTCCAACATTTTGAGCGTGTTGCACAGTGTTTAAAATGGCCTAAAGAATTTTGGACATTGCTGTTGCAATGTGTTTTAGTCGGGAGAGCACAAGAGGTGTATTCAGCGCTGACTATAGAACAGAGTAGTGAGTATGAAGTCGTTAAGTCCACTATTTTACATGCTTATGAATTGGCACCTGAAGCATACCGTCAGAAATTTAGGAGCAATTTTAAACCTGAGCAGTGTTCTTATCTAGAATTCGCTAGAGAGAAAGAGAATCTGTTTGACCGCTGGTGTGCCTCAGTAAAAGTAAACACTAAAGAACAGCTTCGAGAACTAATTCTGTTGGAAGAGTTTAAAAACTGTGTTCCAAGATCCGTCGCCATGTACCTAAATGAACATAAAGTAAGTACATTATCAGATGCTGCTCTAATGGCAGATGAATTTGTCCTCACCCATCACATTTTTGTCAGTCACTCAGATCAGAGTAGGTCTAGATTGAGTGTCTCTGCTAAAAATAAAAAGCTTGTGAATGTTGCGTCAAATTCTGCTGACAATACCTCAGCTACACGCACAAAAGGTGAGTTAGTTTGCTTTTATTGTAAAAAGGCAGGACATAAAATTTCAGACTGTATTATTCTCAAAAAGAAAGAGAAAGCTGCTAAACCTGTTGGTTTAATTTCCACGTCAGGTAGGAAACCTACTGGTCAAGTAAATAAGCAGGTCGAACAGGTGGATGTTGAACAGGTGGATGTGAAGAATGTTAAAAATGACTCTGATTTTTCACCATTCCTCTCTGAAGGGACTGTGTCGTTGCCTAATTCTGAGGAGACTGTGCCGGTACGTATTCTCAGAGATACTGGTGCAGCGCAATCCTTTTTGTCGAAAGGACTTTTGTCTTTGTCAGAACGTACTGCTACAGGGACACATGTATTGGTGAGAGGGCTAGGGATGGGGTTCATGGAAGTTCCTCTACACCGCATTCACTTAAATTCCAAACTAGTCTCAGGCGATGTAGTAGTTGGAGTTCGTGAGATGCTTCCTGTTCCTGGAGTCGCTTTCATTCTCGGAAATGATTTAGCCGGGGGAAAAGTCTGGGAAAAGTCAGATGCTGGTGTTCCACCCATAGTAGGTTCTACTGTAGAGAAGTGGGTTGCGTCTTCTGACCGTCCTGATTTATTTCCCGCCTGTGCAATAACTCGAGCGATGGCGAATAAAAATATGCCAGATGAAGTGGAAAATGTTCTTTGCGATACTTTTATGGTTTCTGAAAATGATTCTCAGCCAGAACTTAGTACAGTGTGTCCTGAAGCTGAAAATGTGGTCTCTAAGAATGAGTTACAGTCTGTTGTGGATCGTAAGATGAATAAGTCCGATTCAATATTTGAAAGTCTGTGTATTGGTGACGACCAAAATGACACTTGTTCTTTGTCTCCACTTTATAGTGTGACTCGAGATGACCTTATTAAAGCGCAGCAGTCAGATGATACACTTCAGGAATTATTCTCTTTAATCCGAGAAGTGGGGGATAAAACGTCATCTCCCTTCTACTTCCTCAAAGATGGTTTGCTGTGTAAACATCAACCTATGAACTCTGATTTTTCACTCGAACCGAGGATCCAAATTGTAGTTCCTCTTAGTTTTCGCCAACCCATCTTACAGCTATCACACCAAGGCATTGCAGGTCACATGGGGGTACGAAAAACCTGTGATAGGGTTCTAAGGAAATTTTATTGGCCTAGAATCAAGAGAGATGTGGTTAACTACGTTCGGTCATGCCATACTTGTCAAATGACTGGAAAGCCGAATCAAAAAGTTCCACCAGCTCCTTTACAGCCTATTGCTGCAGTTACCACCCCTTTCGAACACTTGATTATCGATTGTGTTGGTCCTTTACCACGATCTAAGAGTGGAAATGCTTGTTTACTTACGGTAATGTGTCAGTCTACACGTTATCCTGCAGCTTATCCTCTTAGATCGATTACTACTAGAGCTATTCTAAAGGCTTTATCAAGTTTCATGTCTATTTTTGGCATTCCAAAAATTATACAATCTGATCAAGGCTCGAACTTCATGTCTCGACACTTTTCTAAAGTTATGCGACAACTAAAAATCAAACACAATATCGCCAGTGCTTATCACCCTCAGAGTCAGGGAGCGCTAGAGAGATTTCATCAGACTCTTAAGTCACTTTTGAGATCTTATTGTGTTGAACTGGATTGTGACTGGGAGGAAGGACTTCCGTGGTTGTTACTATCTATTCGTGAGGTCGTGCAAGAGAGCATAGGCTTTAGCCCTAATGAGTTAGTGTTTGGACACATTGTTAAAGGTCCCATTGCTGTCTTGGCAGATGAGTGGACAACTTCCGAGCCTCCCGAGAATGTTTTGGATTACGTAAGTAGTTTTCGTTATCGACTCTATGAAGCCAGAGCTATTGCTCTACGAAAACTAGGTAAGTCTCAAGCGAAAATGCAGAGGTTGTTTGATCGCAAAGTAAAGTCCAGAAAATTTCAAACTGGTGATCAAGTGCTGGCATTGTTACAAGTCCTTTTCAGGCTAGGTTTGCTGGACCTTATACGATTGCGAAGTGCCTCTCCAATAATAATTATGTGTTAAACACGCCAGAACGGCGAAAGAAAATACAGGTTTGTCACATTAATTTATTGAAACCGTACATGAATCCCGTACCTTATTTGTCTGTTGGTATGGTGACAACTATTGAAATGGTTGAGCCAAGTGTTTTAGACACATCGGAAGAGATGGCTGACAGTCCAGAGGAGACGAAAGGTCCTTCTCGTGGAGAAGTGGAAGGACGACTGAATAACTCGGAAATTCTTGCTAACTTTGCTTACCATTTGTCTCATCTGTCCGAATCAGAGAAGACCGATATAATAAAGTTGGTAAGTTCGTTTCTCTCTCTCTTTTCTGATGTTCGACTCGAACTCACGTCGTTGAGCATGACATTGATGTTGGTGTAGCTCAACCAGTAAAGCAACATGCATATCGGGTAAATCCTATCAAAAGAAAATTACTCCAAAAAGAAGTGGAGTATTTACTTGCTCATAACTTCGCAGAGCCCAGTTTTAGTTCTTGGAGCTCTCCGTGTATTTTAGTGAGCAAGCCTGATAATTCATATTGTTTTTGTACTGACTACAGGAAGCTAAATACCTTAACAAAACCGGACTGTTATCCTTTGCCTAGAATCGATGATTGTGTTGACCGTGTTGGCTCTGCACAATTCATCAGCAAATTTGATCTTCTGAAATGATACTGGCAAGTTCCTCTAACATCTCGCGCTAAGGAACTTTCTGCGTTTGTTACACCCGATAACTTCCTGCAATACACAGTTATGCCTTTTGGGGTAAGAAATGCTCCCGCTACGTTTCAGCGGCTGATCAATCACGTATTGGCCGAACTAACAGGATGTGAGGCTTAACTCGATGATGTTGTCCTATATAGTTCTTTGTGGTCTGAACACCTTTGTCAGATAAGAAAACTTTTTGAACGTCTATTGAAAGCCAATCTGACAATAAACCTCGCCAAGTGTGAGTTCGGAAAGGCCACTGTGACTTATTTGGGTAAGGTAATTGGCCGGGGTTGTGTAAAACCGATCCACGCAAAAGTAGAGTCTATCTGTAGTTTTCCCATACCAACTACCCGTCGTGAGTTGCGACGATTTCTTGGGATGGTGGGTTACTATAGAGGCTTCTGTCAGAACTTTGCGGATATAGTTTCCCCGTTGACTGATTTACTAAGCCCCAAGAAACCCTTTAAATGGACAGAACAATGTCAGTATGCCTTCGAGAATGCCAAATCTCTGTTGGCGAATGCACCCGTATTAGTTACTCCGAACTTCGAGAAACCTTTTCTGCTTGCGGTTGACGCTTAGTGCTTATGGTGCTGGCGCTGTTCTGTTACAAAAAGACTCCAACGACATTGAGCATCCGGTCAGTTACTTTTCAAAGAAATTCAATCGACACCAACAAGTATATTCAACGGTAGAAAAAGAGGCTTTAGCTCTTGTTTTAGCCGTTCAACATTTTGAAGTATACTTGAGTTCACTTTATGGTCCCATTACTGTGTACACTGACCATAATCCTTTGACTTTCCTGGATCGGATGCATGGTAAAAACCAAAGAATAATGAGATGGAGCCTTATCTTACAACCTTTTCACTTGGATATTAAACACATCCGTGGCAGAGATAACATCATCGCTGATGCTCTCTCACGGATATAAGAAGACCCATTAGTGGTGGGCGTCTTTTTTTGGTTTGTTCTCTCTTCTCTTCTCTTCTCTCCTTTCCCCTCTCTGATGTCCTAGGGCCCAGGATTCTGGGAGCGAAATGGAGTGGAATGCAAAGAGATAAGTATCGATGTACAATAACATTCGCAATGTTTAACCGTAGGTTTGTATGTGTACAATGATTTTTTTTTTTTGTCGGTTCTCCAGGGGAACCTCCTTTTGGAGTGGGAGGTGTGACGTCCCTGAGTCGTGTGATTTAATTGGTTCTCCCCATACTAATTGATCATTAGTAGAGATATAAAATGCTGTGTGTTATTTGCTCAAGGGCTCATTGGGATAGCTCCATGTCTTAGGAGTGGCTGGCCCAGTGAGACCTCTTCGATTTATCCTCATGCTTTTCTTACTGTGTAGCGTAAAGTTTTGATATAGTTATATTATTTGCTAATGCTATGTTTTCCCTTTGTTAAACCCTAGACCCATGTTACCATCCACGGTTGTGGTGGTTTATGCTTACTGACAATAAAACAATTCTCTTTTGAATTTACTAAGACCTGTTGTCAGACTCCCTTTTTATGTTGCGGCTTGTAACGAGCCAGTCGTGACAGGGGCCTGTGTAGATTTGATCAAAAATGACTTTTTTCAAATAATGATGTGCTGTTTTTTACATCAGTAATGTCCTGACTATACTTTGTGATCAGTTGAATACCACTTTGGTGAATTAAAGTGAATTAAAATTTCCTTCCGAAACAACAAAATCTGTACATTATTCCAAACTTTTGGCTGCCAGTGTATATAATCCTGGTTCCCAGAATAAGGAAACACACTACTGGGTTTCTTGCTACCAGGTACGTTTTCTTCTTCCTGCAGTAGAACATCTAACAAAATGCCCCTGGGCTCTGTTTATAAGCACTGCGAAGAGCATGCTCGAGGCTACTTGAGCGCAATCTACCAATAAATTGCCGTGATTCTATACAGGCTTCAGTAATCGTCACACCTGACAGGTTTTCCTTAGTGTCAGCTAGCGATGCTGCATTTTGTTTTCTAATTCAGCAAACCAAAGTTATATACAGAACTCAGATGGTTTCCTTGGTGTCTAACTTGTATTGGTTGTTTCCTGGTCCCACTGAAATACTGAATATTACATGTACTATTTACTGATTAGAACTAAGAACAGTCTGTCATTGCATTTGAAGCTGATTTAATATTTGTTTGGACATTATATGTACATTTAAGACTATAGATGCTGCATCAACGTGTCAAATTAACTAACAAAATCTTAACCTCACAATCCTATCAGAGGGCCCATGATACAATCTTTATCTTTAATGACAGTAAGTAAACAATGTGACAGTTCGCTGAAGAAATATGCCTTTATTGTAGTTGGATATATAGCGAATATGTAATGTGAATTTAAGGTTAACTCTATTCATGTAAATATTTACAAAAAGAAACTTTTCTAACATGAAAAACCACAGTAACTTCAAAGATGATATCCACTTTCAGCTACAAAAGAATTAACATTTTTAAACAATCATACGTCTTGCAGTGATGTTCAAACATCTAAACATAGTTGACAGTAATGTTTCTGTAGTTTAATAATTGTTTAGCCAAGCAAAAATAACATTCCATCATTGCACACAGGTTAACATATATAGACAGTGTACCTGTATTGAATTGAGCACATTTCATGTCTCATCAGAGTACTAGATTTTCTGATAGATTACCTGCATGTCTAGTTACAACAATCACTTTTCTGTTTAAACATTGAAACTCTCTTGAAATTCTATTTGAAGTCCTACCCTACTCTTTGCTTTGTAATTAAATAATGAATTAATGAATCATTTTCACATGCAAATGAGCTTTGCCGCAAGTTGCCCATGGGTGCCAAAGGTTTTCCGGAGGTTCACCACTACTGGCGAAGCGCTGCAAACTGGCAAACATTTGCATATGAAAATAACGAGAGGCAAATTTGCTGCTAGTTTAGATTTTTTGTAAGGGTGACGTAACCTAAAGCCTACTGGCCATTTAAAAACACAAGGTACGATCCCTTCAACATGGCACGTCGTAACTTTCTGTTTCAATAGTAAATATGTCTGCACTTATTAAGCCACTTCATGAGGTATTGAAAATGTTTCCTTTTGATTTCAATACACCATGCACACAAGCATAAACTACTATCAAACATCTTTAAAAGAAAAAATGCTTTTTCCACCAACAATACAAACTCACTGACTAAATGACTTCTGTTCTGTACATTTTGTTTAGCTGTATGTTTAATAGATGTCTGGATGCTGCTTTGACAGTAGTTTCCAGTGATGTTGATCAGTCACAGTGGCGGTAGAACTGGAAGTGGTAGTCAGTAAAAAAAACCTCGGCATAGTTGGGATCAGTGTCACAATCAGCCAAACCCTGCGTGAGAGAAGCACATGAGTTTCCTACTAATAGTTAAAAGGCTAATCACACCATCAACAAAGTAATGCCTAAAGTCTGTTTACATTCAGGTCAAAGTAGACGTTTAAGATGACACTAACAGGGAAGTGCAGTCACGTGTATTTTCAGTGTTTCATTAGCTAGAAGATCGACAGCCACATGCATGACTCGGTCTTGTTTCTGTTCACATCATATTAAACATGTTCACCTTCAGATCAGACTTTAAGTGCTTTCCTGTTGTTTGTGCAGTGTGCATCAGGCGGTTGGACTGTGTGTATGATGGCTACAGTACCCTGACTAAAGCCTTTAAATAAAGACCTTTACAGATTATCAAAGAAGCAAGTAAGAACTCACAGCGACTGAAGAACGGAAGTTGTAAGAGGCATGATAGTGATTTGCCACCGCTAGTGTCCACATGTGTATGTAGCCCTTTGGAAAAAAGCAATGCAACCAATAACCTTTAATTTTCATAACATTCAATCTAATGCATCATCTTTGCATGTCAATTATTTACAGTGCAAAACGTTCATCACGGATGTGTTTCACATGATTAAGAATTTGTAGCAGCATGCCTATTTTATAAAGCATGACGGACGAGTTGAAATACTTTTTTGTGGTAATCAACGTTATTCCACAAAAGCAGTCAATTGACCTCAACTTGTATGGAACCTGAAACATTCCTTTAAGTTTGAATATTCTACAACAAGTAAAAGTCACATGAAATGTTCTGTTTGTAATCCTTGATGAGTGTAATAATTGTGCAGTACCTGTGTGTTGAGTGCAGTGTGTGACTGTGGGCCGTTGTAATCGAGTACTGAAGAGCACTGCTCTCTCTCATCATATGAACACAAATGAACGACCAGCAGCTCTGTTGTGCTGAAAACACACATTCAATGAGCTCATTTACATGCACACGATGTGCTGATAACTCACAAAAATCTGCTTTTTGAAAGGTGCAGTCATTTTTTCCCTCATTTAAAAGGTTTTACTCCTAAAGATGTGAACCGTCTTTTTGTACATGTATGAAATCATGAGCATCACATTAAAATGAAGACTCCAGTCATATCAGTAATCTTATAAAAGCTGTTTTATTCTACATGGAGAGGATCCGCACATGTTAGAATCACATGACCAGCTGAATACTACTCACTTAATCTAAATAACGTCCTGTTATTTCACTCATTGATTGTAGAAATATTAACAGTCAGTCATGATTACTTTAAAGGCATCTGAAACTGAAAACTATTGATTTTAAATGATGCTGCATCCACATCACGAGGTGTTACTGTAAGTCCAAGATGACACAAAGACAAAAGTTACCAAGTGCACCTTTAACACTGAATTAATCAACTCATGACACTTAATTAATTAATGTTAAGTGTGTCTGTGTCTGTCTCACTTTAGTAACGTCACATTGTTCATTAGCTTAATGTAGAATGACTCAATTCAATTAAATAAGAACAAAAGAGCAGTCCGGCAAAATGATGGGTCGGTGGCAGAAGACATGATCAGTCAAAAAGAACTGACCTAGAGTTCAGTGAAGAATAATCTAGATTGTGTGTAATATTAACAGTACTGAGGTTAGCAGGGTGTCATCCTGTATAAAACATGTGACTCACTTCATTTGAAGGGTTACAGGCATATTTGGTGGGGTGTGTTTACTGAGGGGAATGTGGTAGCTGTAGTTTCCCTTCCTACAAAACACAAACACATATACTTCATATTTACATCACTCAGTCATATACCGTTCATTCATTAATAAACAGCATTCATTGATGACTTAAGTGCTGTAGGCCAAAAACCTCCATTCCACTTGACATGTAACCTTTAATGGATTTACATGAGGGTCTAGCTGATGAATATAGCTCATAGTTCACCAGTAAAACGAGCTAGTGCAGCTAGTTGACCAAGAGGGTCTTGCCGGTTAAGCTAGTTTAGCAGCCTGGTGGGGACACCAGCAAACCGTCGTCCAAAACACAACTGGTTCTGGGTTAGCAACACTTGATGTGGACAACATAATTCATAAGCAAACAGAGATTCAAAATGCTACCTGATAAAATCTTTAAACTATGACATTAGAGATGAATCACACATAAATTAATGTGAATACGATGTTTGACAGGTAAAAGGTTCCAGACGTCTGTGTTAAGGCACGGCCACATTTACCTTTGAACAGTGAAAGTCCCTGGGCACAGAAGACATGGACGGATGTGAAGCGAGTGTGAAACCTGCTAAAACTACTTGCCTAGTAGCCTCTTTTTTTATGCTGAACTTCAATTATAAGTGAAAGTTAAAAAGAAACCAGCTGCATAAATGATAACCTTGTCCATTGTGATTATTCAACACAGCTATACACAAAACACTGACCACACAGAGGTCACTGCCAAAACAAGCAACTTCCTCTTTTGATCAACACTGCTAATTCATGTCAGAATTCACCAAACTTGAACCCCATGCAAAATTTCTCCCCCACTGGAAGTTTGACTGTATTTCACGCAGGATTTTTGCTGTGCAGAAGTCAATGTTACCATGTCTGTAGATGCACAACACACTCTATGCAAGTAAGTGAACGCAAAGGCTTCTACCTACACAACTTTGTACATTATTGCATTCCAAAATGTGTCAGACTGCAATTCATAACACAACTCAAATATGTTATGAATGAATGTTACATTTATATAGCGCTTTTCTGACACTACACTCAAAGCGCTTTTATCAGTGAACAGGGGTTACAGTTAAGTAACCAGAGATGTTCACTGTTTAAAGCTACACTTTGATGCTGCGCTGATTTAGCACTGTGGATGTCCAGACCCCTTACGGTTGTGTAGTTGTGCTCACAAGAGTGCGAGAGGTCTCAGACATGAGCTTGTGATGTAGTCTCAAGGTCATAAGAGCCTGGAGTGGCATGAACATTCAAACTATAGAATCTTATGAATGTATGAGGAGAGGACCAGCCTGCCGCATAACAAAAATGTTGCAGAGGGACACCTCTGGCCAAAGTTGGTACCCTTCAGGGGCCAAACATGAAGGTTCCACAGCTCGGGCCGGGGATGAAATATTGTCCCCTTCGCCTGAGACAGAAAGTCCCTCCTGTCCGGAATCGCCCAAGGTGAGCCGTCAAGGAGAGACATGATCTCCATAGAACCATACCCTGTTCGACCAACGCAGCTCTATCAGTAAGAGACCCTTGCTGGCGAACTCTGGTTTCTCTGCTCCCGGGAGCCTTGGCCAGAGTAACCGCATACAGGTGCATTCTGGGCCATGTGTGTGCCATCGCGTCCAGACCCAGGGGGGCTGGGTGACTCAGAGAGAAGTAGAGGGGACATTGCACTATCTGTTGGGAGGCGAAGAGGTCAACTTCTGCTCTGTAAAATCTCAACCAGATTTGTTCCACTCCCCCATCGGTATTTTCTGTCTGGATAGTAAATCTGCTCCTACATTCAGGCATCCAGGGATATAAACTGCTCTGATTGAGAGGAGCTTGCCCTGGGCCCAAAGGAGAATCTGCCGTGCCAGTCTGTTCAGCTGGCGTGAACGTAGACCTCCTTGATTTTTTATGTAAGAGACTACTGCTGTGTTGTCCACCCTGACATGGAAGCCTCTCAAATACTGGAGGAAGTATTTCAGAGCCAGAAATACAGCCATCAACTCGAGGCAGTTGATGTGCCAATCGAGCTGATAACCCTCCCATTCCTCTTGAGCTGGACGAACACTTAAGACTGCTCACCAGCCCGTCAGGGAGGCGTCTGTTGTTAGCAACTTGCGACGGCAAGATGCACCTAGAGTGGGACCCAAAATGAGGAACCGGGGTCTGAATCACATAGAAAGGGTACGAAGTGCATGGCACGTAACCCTTATCTGCCTTAGAGGACTGGCCCTTGGATGAAATCCCCTAGCTTTGAGGCACAACTGAAATGGTCTCATGTGCAGAAGGCCCAAAGGGATCACCGAGGACGCAGATGCCATGAGACCTAGTATTCGTTGATACTGACAAACAGTGCAACCTTGGCCTAGCCTGACTTTGCTCAGGGTGTCCTGAATGGACACGATTCAACCGGGAGACA
Organism: Xyrauchen texanus; assembly: GCF_025860055.1. Classification (NCBI taxonomy): domain Eukaryota; kingdom Metazoa; phylum Chordata; class Actinopteri; order Cypriniformes; family Catostomidae; genus Xyrauchen; species Xyrauchen texanus. The sequence goes on from NC_068320.1 coordinate 1,352,775, forward strand.
ATTGTGCCTGTATCATGATCGAATTCCATACAACCCCCAGATACAGTAGGTAATTTCAGAGTGGGAGAGAGAACGCATTTTTTGACATTGAGTCTCAGACCCAGAGAAACCAGATGAGCTAAGATGATATCCCTGTGCTGAAATGCCAGTTCTTGTGACTGTGCTAGTATCAGCCAGTCGTCTATATAATTCAGAATGCGGATGCCCCGGAGTCCCAAAGGAGCCAGTGCTGCATTCATGCACTTCGTGAATGTGCGGGGTGATAGAGCTTGGCCGAATGGAAGAACCCAATATCAAAAGCAAACCTCAGGAACTTCCTGTGTTGTGGCAGAATTTCTATATGAAAGTATGCGTCCATGAGATCGATCGTGACCAACCAATCGTGATGTTGGATTTGAGACACGACTGTCTTGACGGTTTGCATCTTGAACTTGAATGCCCTGATTGAGCGATTCAAGCTTTGAAGGTCTAAAATCGAACGCAACCCCCACCCTTCATGGAACCAGGAAGTATCTGCTGTAATAACCTGACTCTATCTCTGGAAGCGGAACATGTTCTATGGCCCCTTTGACCAAGAGATTTTGCAGTTCTTTCCACAGTAGACATGCTTGTTCCAGTTTCACGGTAGTGGAGACCAAGTGAATTGAATTCTGTAGCCTTTTTCTACTGTTCTTAGAAACCACATAGAAACACCTGGCAGTAGCTTCCACGCTTCCAGGTTCTCTGAGATGGGAATCAATTTTGACACTTCCTGTTGAGGGGATGTCGAGTATTCTGTGTCCTGGACTATGGCAGGAAGCAATGGAACACCCAACATTTTGCTCTCTCCATTCCCCTAACCCTGGGAATGGAGAGGTTTCGTGGGGGTATCGGGAAGGTACAGGTGGATGTTTCACATGCCCTGACCCGGGGGGGCTACCCCCACAAGGCTGGGCGCAAAATTGTCAGGGTTTTCTCTTCTTTGAGATGACTCCCCTGAGGTCCTGCTTTGGGGGCTGCTGAGGGCGACGAACCGGCCCCCAGTCTCTACGAGGGGGAGCACGATTCGCCATGCTTTGTTTTTGAGCCTCCCTTCTAGAAGGACCGGGGTGGGGCTGGGTGGCCGATGGCCCCTCTCCCTGAGTGTGGTGTGGAAGGAATTGCCCACAGGCCTCCTCATGACTCTTCGCTTCCTGGAATCTGGTGATAACTGTGTTCATAGTGTACCAAATAAGCCAGAAGGTGAAACTGGGGCATCGAGGAGGAAAACTTTGTTCTTGTCCATGATACCCGACAGGTTGAGCCATAAGTGTCTCTCCGTGCTGACCAAAGCAGCCATAGACTGGCCAATGGCACAAGCCATCTGTTTGGTCGCATAGAGAGACCGATCCATGGCTCAACGAAGCTCTGAGAAAGCCTCTTCGTCGACCGTGGTGCCCACACTCAGGTCCTTCAACAGGTCAGCCTGGTACGCCTGTAACACTGCCATATTGTGCAGGGCAGCACCAGCCTGACCTGCTGCCTGATAAGCCTTCCCCAAAAGCATAGAGGTGGTCCTGCACGGTTTTGTGGGGAGAGTGGGTCTCTTTAGTGATGATGCCAAGCCAGGCTAGAGATAACCCGCAAGTGTCTCTTCTACCGGCGGCATCACTGAATATACCCGTGCCTCAGCACCCATGATAGTGGAATATGTCGACGTCGAGGGCACGAAGACACGGGGAAGTATAAGGTTTCCTCCATGAATGAGAGAGCTTGTCACGGAGGTCATCAAAGAAAGGAAGGGACTGATGAGGCGTTCCCTTCCCTTTGCCACCAGACAGAAATCTGTCCTCCAGTTTGGAGCGCATGGGGGTCTCTTGTTTGCGTGGCCAGTACAATTGAAGCCTGGCTTGCCTTGTTTATCGGTCATTCTTCTTTTATGTTTTTAGAAAAGAGAAAGGTTTCTGTGCACTGCCTAACAAATTCTAACTTCTAACAGAGGAAAGTAGAAAGTTCTGACAGGTCAAAAAGCACAACACACACAGTGTGATCTGAAGACAAAAGATCTGATGATGCACCTGTGGCGCATCTATTTATAGCCCCTGTACCGGCGCATCCTGATGATGTCACCGGCAGAGGCTATAAATTCTACTCAATTTCAATGTGTTGCACACATATTCAGAGCTGGTCACTCCTAAAGACGTTCCCAAAGGGCTAAATCAGCGCAGCATCAAAATGTAGCTTTTTGATAGGGAACAGGGGGTTCTCCTCAACCACCATAATTGTGCAGCATCCACCTGGATGATACGACGGCAGCCATAGTGCGCCAGTACACTCAGCACACGCCAGAGAGTGGAGTGATACAGCCAATTAGTGGATGGGGATTAATAGGAGGCCATGATAGTGAAGGGCAAATGGGGGGAATTAGATTTTTTTTAATGGTCACAGAGAGTCAGGACCTCGGTTTAACGTCTCATCTGAAAGACAGTGCCTTTTTACAGTATCGTGTCCCAGTCACTATACTGGGGCATTAGGACCCACACAGACCACAGGGTGAGCGCCCCCTGCTGGCCTCCCTAATACCACTTATGTTGCCATAAGTTGTGCTATATTAAGCATTAGTGTAAACCGGGGTGGGGAACCCTGCTCCTGGAGGGCCACTGTCATGCAGAGTTTAGCTCCAACCCTATTCAAACACACCTTCCCTTCATTTGATCAAGTAATCCTGGAGACCATGATTACTTTCCTCATGTTTGTCTGATTAGGGTTGGAGCTAAACTCTGCAGGACAGTGGCCCTCCAGGAGCAGGGTCTTCTTGTCTGGTCAGTTTTCTCTTTCAGGTTAACTATGGTGGAGCAACAGTTTGAAGAGTATCTTGCTTAATGGTGCCCACATCTGAGGTTGACTCTAATGCCCTGTTGAGTACTGTGGATTGTTAATGCCACAGTAACTGAAAAAAACATATTAAATAAATGTAAAGGGACAGCACAATTTCAGTGTGTTGCCTGAGTACCTGCGTCAACTATGTTTCTGGCATTAAAATGTTGAATGAACTTCCTGTTGAATATTAGAGTATGTTAACAGTTTCGTTCCTGTAATCTGATGGCCGCTGATGTTCAGAACAACTCTGTTACATTGCTTAATTGAAGATGCTTGCCGTGAAATACCTACCCACAGTTCTCTCTCTGACAGTATTGCTGGTCTATAACCTGCTGGTTTTGTGTGATGAGGATGGACTGTATACTTGTGTTTGTCCCTGTGAAGAACACATGAACCAAGAGTTAGATCTAACACTGACAGAACTTTCATTAATATAGTTCACATAATCAGTATGAACAGGCCATCAATCAGTCTTTAACTTACAATCAGAAGAATTGATCATTTTCTCTGGCAGTTTATCCAGCCATTTCACTGAAGAGAATGAATGAAAATGACTTTAGATGAAGACAACAACAGAATGTGTTTTTGATCAAAGTATATTTTCAGATTTAAACACACTGCTGCTGTATTTTGGACCTTTAGCTGTATCTCTGGTGTTTACAGGTGACGGAGAGTTAAAGCGGGTGTTTGTGTCCGTCAGTATGGTGCTGTGATTACAATCTACATTTGCAGGACAGCAGTATATGTCATCTGAATAAAAGACATTGGAGAAATCGATGTCTGGAGGCCAGGGAGCAGGAGGTGCAGTGGTGAATCCTGCAAAGCGTTGAGATGAAATTCAAAATACTAAACAAACACCAATTAAAGAATGATCAGAATCCATGAGTATATACTGCCATGTCAATAGTTTTATGTGCACAATAAATATTGTATTGAGAAGTGCTACACAATACCTGTCGACAGTGTAGCTGTTGTTGTGTACAGTGGACTAACATTGGTGTTGTTCAGACTGTATGTGGAGAGAAAACCAGTAAGGAAACAAATGTTCTGACCCTAACTCATTAAACAATTAATATCACAGATTGCTCAACAATTTTTTCATTGTGTATCTGATGGTTACATTATACCTGTTATTGAAGTCCACGTCCTCTCGTACTGTTAACATATAGAGGGCAGTAATAGAAATGACACTGCAAAACAATGTGTACATTTATATTTATGTTTACAGTACATCATTATTATAATTACAACAGAACTGTTTTTTGTTCTGTGTTTGTTATCTTAGATATGCATTTGTCTAAATCATCCCACATTGCAAACATACACAAACACACACTCTTTCTTCAGAGCTCCTTTTTGCTACTTAAAGGGACAGCTCACTCAAAATGAAAATCCTGTCATTATTTACTCACCTTCATGTCATCCCAGATGTGTGTGACTTTCTTTCTTCTGCAGAACACAAATGAAGATTTTTAGATGAATATTTCAGCTCTGTAAGTGAATGTTGACCAGATCTTTGAAGGTCCAAAAAGCACATAAAGGGAGAATAAAAGTGATCCATATGACTCCAGTGGTCAGTGGTCTCCATGTCTTTAGATAAATATTTAAGTCATTTTTACTATAAATTCTCCTTCTTCCCAGTAGGTGGTGATATGCACAAAGAATGTGAATGTGATTTATATTAAAAAAAAAAAAAGACTAAATTATTGATCTGTTTCTCAGACATACCTATCATATCACTTCTGAAGATATGGAATAAACCAATGGAGTCTTCTAGATTACTTTTATGCTGCCTTTATGTGCTTCTTGGAGCTTCAAAGTTCTGGTCACCATTCACTTGCATTTATTGACCGAGATATTCTTCATGTGTGTTCTGCAGAAGAAAGTCAAACACATCTGGGATGACGTGAGGGTGAGTAAATGATGAGAGAATGTCTCTTCAACGTTTACTGTTCAAAGAGTGACGTGCAAAATAAAGCATTGAAGAAAATGTGTATTTGATAACATTATTTAACTTCATTAGGTAACATGAATTAACAAATGAATAACCCTTTTACAGCACTTGTTATTATTGGTTAGTGTTCATTTGAACATTTACTGAAACAAATTTAAAATGTAACCATTTTATTTGTATTAATTAACCTTATTAATAAATGCTGTAAATATTCTTCATTGTTAGTTCATAATACTTCATTCATTTAATAATGTTAACAAATAAATCCATTTTTAATTGATCTGGTGAAATCTCACCTGAGAGCCATAGTAGTTACTAACATGATGACACTAGCTTGGAATACTTTGTGTTGAAGACAGTGGTGATATTTCCCACAGATAGAATTCTGCAACAGAAAGATTCACTGGTCACATTCGGCATGAAATGACTTGTAGAAATGGAAAGTGTTAGTGATGTTCACTGACTGTGCTGGACTGCAGTGGAGATGATGGCTTTGGCTGTTTTGTAGGTGTTTTGTTGTTTTTGTTGATTTTCCTGTGAATGGCACATTTGAAATGACATCATATTTCAAACTGAAGTATCAGACATGGCAGCAAACACTCATGCCAGATCTTTCTCAAAGTAACAAGAGACTTAGTTTGCATTTCCATTTGTAGAATTTAAAAAGAGGAATACCAACAAATAGCAGTTTTGAAGTGGGAAGGGTTTATAAAATAATATTGTAAAAGGTGTCACTATGGGATTTGTTAATCGGGATGAACTGAGGTAAAATGTTTCAAATGACCCAATTGACCTCAATTCACCCCATTCATGTATAATTAATCAACATGCCACAGATTTCATCAGTCCCATTTAGACTGCCAAACATTAAAAACACTGCCAATACGGTGGAAGTGTTACGATTACCAGAATATTCAATGACAGTTTACAACACGTTGGTATGAAATTTGCTGTATTTTACTGAATATGTCCCAATTACATTTGTGTATTTTAGCATTACTGTTCAATGTTCAGCGTATCCAAATCTGGTACTTCCATTGGTTTCGGTTGGACAGCACTGCATACAGAGTGTAAATAATTTTGTGACACACAGAGAGAGAGAGAGAGGAGAGAGAGAGAGAGAGAGATACTCACCCTGGCTCATATCCCTTCGCTGCAGAGCTGCTGTTGGAGCGCATGCTGCCCAGAGTTTTCAGCTTGGCTAAACGACTGTTCCAGACCTCGAGCTCCTGAATACGAGTCTCCAAATTATCTGTAAGTTTACACAGCTGCTTCACAGCTCCCACATTCTCCATAAAGATCTGCTCCTGTAACACAAAACCACCGGTTGAGGAAATAAAGAACACATTACATTCACAACAGTTCAACCAGAGAAACATCTGTAGAATTCATAAAATCACTCATATTTGACAGAATTACTTTGTCCACCATGAGGAAATGATCAATCTTCTCTCCGTTTACACATGTGATGTCACCCATCTCTTTCACCGCAGACGGCAAAAGTTCTTTCACTTCCTGTGCTATGATACCTGAGCAAAGAGAGATGACTTTCATCTGTGAGATGTTCTGACCACGTGTCTTCACAATTTGTTTCAAATATTATTTGCAAATGTATATACTCTGTTAAATGGGTAACGTATGTAAAATGCAGTGTGTGCACTAATTTCACTTGTACCAGTTTCATGAACTTGGTCAATTCCCATCCTTGAGGCAAACTCTGGTTTATAATCATATTCCACGATTCTCATCTGAGTGATTCTCTTCAGCTGCTCCGTCGAGTCCACCTACAACATCAAACACATGATGAATGAACAGCGACACCACAAAAGTATTTGACCACATCAGTCACACTTCAAATGTCTGGATGTCATTCCATTACATGTAAAAACCCCAGCCAGAGTCATTTCATTAACCACAAGTTCACTTTACAGCCAAAATATTTGGCAAAAATACAGTTGTTAGGTTTGAAATGATAAAAATAAAGACAGATAGTATTGTGACATAGAGGTCTTCAACCCAACACAGGCCTGATGGGACCCGAGAACTGGTTCGGGTTTGTAATTAATGAAAAAATAAGATGGCTTACCGAACTTGTTCCACGCACTCTCACTCACAGACATGTACAAAGTTAGGGGCTGTTCACACTGAATGTGTTTTTGCGTGTGTCTGTTCTGTTTTCCCATTGTTTAAACACATTCTGGACAAATGTCATTGAAATTTGCACCGTGTCTCGTGCTGGATCGGCATATTTCAATGTCAAGTTAAATAGAACTTCACATTTTCAAAAACGCACGTTGAGACACCTGCGCTCTGTTTCATTCTTCGCACTGCGTCTAGATTGTTTTTAGTGCAGTTTGTCACAAAGATTCAACAATCTAAGGCTGCATAGAGGGGACTGTTGCAGTGTTTCATATTATTACAGAATGTTCTGCACCAAGTGAAGTTTCAGCAAATAAACGGTAAGTCAATGCTTTTTTCCCCTTCTGCTCAAGTGTCCTGAGGGGCTGCTCTATGTTTACTGTTTCAGTACTGTTACGAATGTTGCCTATATGCTTGCATACAATACAGCCTATTGCAACAGTACTTGCTAGGACAAGAAATTAGATAGAAAGCAATTTCGGTTCGGGAATCAAATCTGACGGTATCATTCGGGCCAAGCCACATGGTCTCGGGTATAGGTCGGGTTTCATTTTAAAGCCCACGCAGACCTCTATTGTGACACTTTTTTTTTGTCAATGTGTGTTAGTGGAACACATTAATAGTTAATGTGCTGCACTCCAACTGTGATTACTCTGCTAAGACCAGCCACATCTCTGCATTAGGGGCAAGTGGGGCTAATCCCTGTTGTGCAAATGATATGGCATAATCATACATTTATTATAAGAAATAATATATTTTCCACAACATAAATGTGTTTTATGTCTATTATACAAGACAAATTATATATTCTTTTGATAAACTCTATTAATATTGAGGTATAATGCATAAAATCCATTTAATCGTTCTCATTCGCTATACATGGGGCTAGCCCTTCCTCCGTTGACTAAACAATGTTAATCAACGGAGATCTGGAGAACGTCCTGTGCATGTGCAACGAGCGTTCAACAATGACCTGAGGGGCTAGTTTGTCTTTGCCCCTGAGCCAATTAAAAGCTTCAATCATATTTATGTCAAGCTGTTGTCATGAGCATCAGAAGTTACCGGTTACGGAGTAGACCTGCGTAGTTTACTTCATTTGTACGTTTTAAAAGCGATTTTCTTCCTAATATGCTGCTGGTTATATTAATTAAAGTGCACCGTTCATCAGTTCAATGAATTGGATGCCATTGCGTTGAGGTGTCGTGTTGTTGGTGCATTGGTTTGTATTAGATATAAATGACTAATCAAAATGACGACAGACTTCCAACATTTATCACTTTTGTTACGCTGTTCATACGAGCTAGTGAGATAATATGTACACTCTTTGATGATTTGCATATTTGTGGTTTACTTTCACGTTCACTTGAGCTTTTTGACGTGGATGTGCACGTCTTAGTGGTGTTTTGTGCTGGGATTAAATCAATAGGGATGTTTATGTGGCATAGTGTTTAGAGGTTGGTATTTGAATTTTGGAATACTGTTCATTTTAATAACATTAACCTTTCCAATCATCAATAAATGTACTGAAGCACACCTGTCCACATCGCTCGAAAACATTTTAATTAAAGGATAAAAATTTGCTCTAACTAAATCACACAAATTTGCTGTGAATAAAATACCCCAAATCTTTAATGTCCTGTTTGGGCCACTGGAAGGCCGTTACTGGACAGTACGCTGTCAGAGCCAAAGTTTCGGATTTAGACCAATTGACTTTGTATCCTGAGAACTTTGAAAAGGAATTAATAATTCTGTGGAGGCAAGGCATATATCTAGTATGGTCAGAGACGAATAATAAAATATAATCTGCGTGAAGTAGAAGCTTATGCACCACACCTCCCACCATTACCCCTGGAAAATCATCATGTTTTCAACCCTACCAGGTGCCCCTATACGGAGTAAAATAATCTGAAATTAATCCTTTTGTTTGTACCGCTGCTAAAGGGTGTCTATAAAGTAATTTAATACAAACAATAAATGTACTGAACCCATACATTTCCAAAATCTTAAAAAGATAATCCCATTCTACCATATCAAATGCCTTTTCAGCGTCATGTTGAGATGGCAGCGACCGGAGACTGATCATTTGCCACTGATCACATGATATTGATGAAATACCTAATGCTATAAGAGCTGTGGCCCTGAATAAACCCCACCTGATCTATATGTATAAGAGATGAATTTTTGAATTTTTTGAATTTTTGACAATATTTTTACATCTAGCTGCTGGATCAGGGAAATGATCTTTCTTTAATGGTTACCGTCTTCTAATTAAAGTTGTGCCTATTCTGTAGCATAAGATCTGAAAAATTCTGAACCATCTGGCCCCGGAGCCTTGCCTGTTGGTTACCTTAATTACCTCACCAAGCTCCTTATCTCAGAATCAAGAGAATTCTTTTGTTCAGTCATCAATTTAGGGGGTTCCAATGGTTCCACAAATTTTCTAATATCTTAATAAGACGACGAAGGCGTGGAACTATAAAGATCAAGATAGAACTCTTTTAAAGGCATTATTAATATCAATAGCTGAAGTAAAAATTTCACCACCAGCAGATTTCAAGCAGATGGAATGTTAGAAAAAACTCTCTCTGCTATATATATATATATATATATATATATATATATATATATATATATATATATTTATATTAGTCAAAAGCTTCCCTGCTTTGTCCCTGACTCAAGTATGCCTGTCTTGCCCTGAATAGCCAAAACCTTCCGTGACAAAATAGTATTATATCTTTATTTCAATCTGGTCAATTCTCTGAGGCCATCAGACATCATTCGGCGCTTCAGCTCTGCCTCTGCACTTTTAATATTCCCTTCCAACTCCACGAGTTCTGGTGCTTTTAATTTTTTGATGAATGAGGCTACTGTATGATCCGACCCCTAAGAAATGCCTTAAATGCCTTCAGTCTTTAACTTTTGTTGGACATCAGGATTTTGCAAAAGGGATATTAAAGTGCCAGCTATATGATTTATTTTTCTCCGTATGTGGCAACATCTCTAAACTCACCAGGGTGTGATCTGAGACTAAAATGTTCCCCTTCTGTCACTCACTCGACATGTCGAATGTCGAATCCTTGGGAGCCTTGCGTACCTCTGAACTTGAGAAAAGGCCAATGTGAAATTGGCAGACAGAATTAGCATGCCCCTCACACGGACATACGGGTATTAAGGGAAGCGGGCGTGTGTCTCTCAGTCAGAGTTTTTCTTCGGAGCCAAGCAGTTGTGCAACAGCAAAGCAGAGTTCACCACTGTTCCACGGGATTGAGGACGACCCGGCTGGTGATGAAGGCGATTTGGGGAGGTCAACGGGCTCGGTTTTGACGGGTAAATCCCCACGAACCACCCGCCCCCCAACACGCTCGTTTGCCTCCGTCCGAGCTCGGGATGAGTTCGGCTCGCTGAGTTGGATGACGACATCGCTGCTGCATCGGAGAACATCCCGACATCTGATGCGGAGGACTCGATTGGGCTCCCGCCTTTGGGTCAGCCCGCCCAGTCTTAAGTGGACACACAGATGGCCGACATGCTTTCCCGGGCTGCCATGAGCGTGGGCTTGGACTGGAACCCTCTGTCCTCCCCACAGCCTTCGTGGCTTGACGACTGGTACTTTTCGGCATTACAGCAGAATCAGCTTAAAATACTCCGTCATTTTTGGGTATACAGATAAGTGTAAGACATCATTAGAGACTATAAAGGGTCTACTTTTATTTTTGTACACTCACAATAACAACAAAATCTTGTGCTTTTGTAAAATAAAGAAAATAAAAAGGGTGAGCTTTCAGCAGTCTCTGTGTTCAGAAACACGTCATTAAAATGAACTGAAACTGCGAATACTTATCACACAAACATGAAACATATGTCTAAAGAAAGCTTAAAATGTCTACTTTTAAATAAAACAATTCAAATTTAAAACAAATATTCTACTGCAATGTAATCTGTTTCCAACAAAGCAATGTACAGTTTTTACTTGGCTATCTAATTATCTGTAATGTGATCACATCCACCAGCAGAGCGTGCCATTCATACGCTAATGTGCTGAGACAATCAATGCAAATGTACACGCCCCCGACTCTGAGGTTTGATTTAAACACATTTCATTCATTTTTCTTCACGTTTGCAATGATACACAGATGAGAAAGCTCCAGGATAGTAAGGAAGAGTTAACATTTTCCTCAGATGAAGAGCGGGACTCTGATGAACATTTGTATTTTGAAGAGAGACTTGATCCAGCCGAGGATACAATTTCAGACGAGTAAGTCATTTAGTTTTCATTAGTTGACATGTTATTTTATATAAACATGTACATATTTTACTAGTGGGACTGTTTCCAGACTTGCCAGCCAGGATTCAGAGTATTGAAAATTTGAAATATGTCCTAATAAGCAAGTTTTATTTAAATTTATGCATTTGGCAGACGCTTTTATCCAAAGCGACTTACAGAGCACTTGTTACAGGGACAATACCCCCGGAGCAACCTGGAGTTAAGTGTCTTACTCAAGGACACAATGGTGGTGGCTGTGGGGCTTGAACCAGTGTCCTTCTGATTACCAGATATGTGCTTAGACCACTACCACCACCACTCCAACATTTAAATGTTGTTTCGGCTAAAGCAGGTATTGAAATTGTATGCTGTATAATATAAATATGATATGTACTATGATATAAAAATAATATGAATTTTTAGATTATATTTTAACTAGCCTCATTATCATCAACAAAGCTTGTGCTTGCAAATATGTGTTCAAGTTAAATGAGTAAAATGCACTTTATAATATGCTGATTTTCTAATATGGGCATATTTAATGATTTCTGAAGGATCATGTGACACTGAAGACTGCAGTAATGATGCTGAAAATTCAGCTTTCATCACACATTGCATTTTACAATATATTTAAATAGAAAACTGTTCTTTTAAATTGTAAAACAAGTTCAGAATATCAATGTTGTGTCTGTATTTTGATCAAATAAATGCAGTCTTGATGAGCAGAAGAGACTTCTTTTAATGGTAATGTAGGTCTAAAATTAAGTAAAGTCTTTATGTAAAGAAAATATATAGTCAGATTACTTCTTAACTCAGATAACTTAAAACTTGATTTTGATCATTAAGTCTCCTCACATTCTCTATCTCTCATTGATAGTCCCAGGGGAGGGTCTTTTTTCTCCTCAGGTGTGAATTACAATCAATATTCATGATAGTTCACTCCTCCTCGCATATGACCTTTCAACACTAAAATTGTCTTACAAAAGTTAAATGACTATATTGTTTTGTATGAATGAGTGATCAGCATGGTTTTCACATAATATTGTAGCACAATCTGTAGGCTACAAGATCCAGTTCTCAAAAGTCTTGTGGACGAGTCTTCCCGTCGGAACATCGTTAGGATGGTTGCATAGTGAGAGAGCTCCCGGTTGAGCCAGAGAAATCTGAGAAATTCCCCCATACAAGCCAACTAAATAATTTCATAAAAAGTGTAGACAAGGGGGCAAGAGCCATAACACCACTTAGAGCAATAAAAATCATCCGAAGATGGGGTGAGAAACACGGAGCGCAGCAACATTAGCAGCTAAACGGTTTAAGATAGCAAACAACGTGGATAAATGGCCGACTTGGATCTGATTCTGCGAGAACTAAGAGAGTTTCGCCAAGAAAATAAGGAACAATTAGAGACAATAAAAGAAGAAATAGTGAAGGTGAATGCCAGACTGGACAAGGCAGAAGGGCGAATTGAGAAAGCAGATCCAAAACACAGAGGAAGTTATCACTGCTATGCTAAAGCTACACACCAAGCTGGAGGACAAGCTGCTGGATCTGGAAAGTCGCTCCAGACACGAAAATATAAGGATTTATGGGGTGCTGGAGGGAGCCAAAAAGGATTCAACAACGATGATCTCATTTGTGGAAAATGTACTCCGTGGGGTCTCGAGTTAACTGAAGACATGCCCGACCTGCAGATTGAAAGAGCTCATCAGTCGGTGGGACCGAAGCCGCCGGTGGATGCGCCGCCACGCTCCATCATAATCAAGTTTTTAAGTTTCAAAACAAAAGAGTTACTGCTCCGCAAGGCATGGCAGAAGAAGGGGTTTACCTGGCAAGAAAACCACATAAACCTGGACCACGACTATCCACCTCTGATACTCAAAAAACGAAGAGAATATTCAGAGATCCACAAAGTGCTGAAGGAAAGTAAAATTCCGTTCCAGACTCTCTTCCCAGCCAGGCTGCGCGTGAGAAACGATGACGAAACAAAACCTATGATACTATAGAGGAGGCATCATAGGACCTACAGAGAAGAGGCTACACTGTGCCAATCATTAGACCCCCGGAGACGCTCATGGAGCAGATGCAGCGGCTATCCTGGAAAGAGTGGACAGAAGAGCGAGGAAGGACACACTAAAAGCCGGGCGAGAGAACTACAGGGAGAAGCTCCGAGCCTTCAGGAGATCATCACCGGCCCCTTCCGGGACCTAAAGGATTCCCAAGCTCGAGGACAGCGGAGTCAATTGTGAAATCTTTTGAACTGTATTGTAATTAATGGTGGATTTCCATTTCAAGACTGGCTGGTTCGTTCGGGTAAAAATTTTCACCTTTAAATTTATTATTATTATTTTTTTATTATTATTTTTTTTTCCCTTTCTTTTTATTATTCCACCATGTGACTGTTGCAGGTAAGGGCCTCTCCCTCCGGAAAGAGGAGGGAAACTTTTCCCTTCGAGCCACCTTGGGAGGCTCAAAAGGGTCAGGTTATCAGAGCCCTACATAGGGAGTCCCACGGACAAATTGTGTTCGGTATTCGGTAAATATGTTAGTCGTTCATTCCCTGCCGGTTCTTGCAGGGAGGGGGAAGCGCACCAGGTTTCTGAGCGGGATGAAAGGGGGAATCATAGATGCAAAACAGGTCTTTAAAGGTAGCATCATTTAATATAAATGGAGTACTCAATGCAATTAAGAGGGGGAAAATCTTATCAAAATTAAAGAAGGATAGAATTCAAGTAGCTTTCTTGCAAGAGTCACATCTTAATGACTCTGAACATGCCAAAATAAATAAATCCGGATTTAAACATGTTTACTTTTCTTCCCATGGATCGGGAAGGAGGAGAGGAGTGGTGGCTCTGATATCCGGTGCTGTAAATTATGAACACATATCAGAACATAAGGATAGCGAAGGCCTCAGAAAAGCAGCGACAATCAGATTGATGCTTTTCTGGCCCAGATTAACCTCCAACAGATCACTGATAAACAAAATGGAAAATTAATATCTAAAATAACAAAAGAAGAAATTCAATTAGCAATCAGGAGAATGAAAGGAGGGAAATCTCCAGGGACAGATGGTTTTCCCACAGAATGGTACAAAACAATGCAAGATCAACTAATTCCAACATTATTAAAAACTTTTAATTCGGTTTTGGAAAATAAGAATAAGTTTGGATGCAGAGAAAGCATTCGATTCAGTGAGGTGGTCATTTTTATATAAAGTACTTTAAAAATTCGGCTTCCATATGACTATAATTGACACATTTGCAGCTCTATATAACAAACCAACGGCTAGAATCAAAATCAATGGAGATCTAACCAGTTCATTCATTCTGGAAAGAGGAATGACACAAGGGTGTTGTGCGTCGCCGCTCCTCTTTGCCCTGTTTATAGAACCCATGAGTCAACTGATTAGGCAAAGGTCGGATATAAAAGGGGTAACAATGAAATCGGGGGAGCAAAAACTGGCCCCATTTGCTGACGATTTATTGATAAGTATAATACAACCTACTCAGACACTCCCAAAACTGATGAAATTATTAGAGGAATTTGGTTCCATTTCGGGTTATAAAATTAATATAAATAAAACTCAAATATAAAAATTTAACTATGACCCACAAGCCTCAATTAAGACCAGGTACAATTGGAAATGGGAGGCTAATTCCATTAAATATTTGGGCATTTTATTACCTAGGGACTTCTCAAAATTGTATGACATCAATTATGGCCCATTAAATTCAAAGATAAAATCTGATATACAAAGATGGAATGTTATTCCCTTCTTAAGTTTAGGTTCCCGGATAGAGTCAATCAGAATGAATATTCTTCCACAGATGTTATCCCTTTTTCAATGTCTGCCAGTCAAAATACCATCTAAGCAGTTCTTAGAATGGGACAGATTAATAGCAAGGTATTTGTGGCAAGGGAAAAGGGCCAGAATTAAATTTAAGACACTGCAACTAAGAAAAGAGAAGGGTGGAATGGGCCTTCCTTGCCTACAGGATTACTACCATGCAGCCCAACTGAGACCTTTAGTCTGCCTGTGTTTACCAACTTACACTGCAGCATGGAAAGAAATAGAACGTACAATGTTAAACGGAATTCCAATGACAGCCCTACTAAGTGATAAAAAATTAATAGAGGAACAGGAAATCCCAGACGATTCTATAACGGATAGCTCTCTGAAGTCCTGGCAGGCAATAGTTAAAATTTGCAGATTAGGAGAAGCATCCAAAATTATGAGATGGTGTGCCTATGATTCAGACTTCGCACCAAACAGAATCGATGGCAGATTCAAGATATGGATCTCAAAAGGCTTAACTACCTATCAATCATTTATCTACAAAGGGGCATTCCAGAGTTTTGAAACCCTACAGAAAGATTATGGACTGGGAAAAGATGATTTCTTTAGGTACCTGCAAGTGAGGCATCACTTAACGAAAATCTTAAAGGGCTGTTAGGAACAAGCTGAACAGGGTTCCTAGAAGTATTTTTTATCAATAACCAAACCCGGACCAAGCAACAAAATTATCTCCAAACTATACAATGCTATACAATTATCTAAACAAGAAAATACAGAATACATAAAGAAGAAATGGGAAAGGGAAGTAAAAGTGATGATCACACGGGAGAGCTGGGGGAAAATATGCCAGTTACAATGGTTATCAACCGGTTCAAACCCATGGCGGGAGTTTTGCTGGAAAAACATTGCAAGATTTTTTATCACACCCATTCAGAAACGATACCAGGGCAGCGGAGATGCCTGTTGGAGACTTTGTGGATCTAATGGAGCCAACCACTTCCATATTTTTTGGGACTGCCAGACAATAAGACCTTACTGGGAAGAGATCCACAAACATATAAACAATGTATTTAATGTAAACATTCCATTTAAATGTGAAACTGTATATTTGGGCAATCTAGGGTATGAAACATGGAACATCAATGATAAAAAACTGCTGGGGATACTATTGGCAACCAGTAAGAAATCTGTTACGAGGAAATGGTTAAAAGTAGACCCACCCACCATTGATGAATGGATTGAAGTTGTCTATGAGATTTATATTATGGAAAAGATATCCTTTTCCCTTAAAGTTGAAAAAGAAAAGTTTTATAAGATTTGGACCAAATGGACTGAGTATGCAGCTTTGTGTAGACCTGCCCTCTTTTTATGTGATGTTTTCATTACCTGAAGTGGTGCGCTACCCGATTCTGTTATGCTTTGTTATTGTTCCCAACTGAATAAGTAGTAGTATGTGCAATAAAATTTCAGAAGGGCAATATGGACAATCTCATGTAAACTTTCTGAATCCACCCTTACATATGTACTTGAACGACCAAAGTTGTAATTAATGTATGATGGGTGTATTTGCTCTTCCAAATAAAAAGAGAATAAAAACATTTAAAAAAAAAAAAAAAAAGTCTTGTGGACAAATGTTTAGTATGTGTTATATGGCCTTATTTCAGTGACTTAAAATTTTAGTTTTTTCAAAAACCATGCATAAAAGTTATTTTCTCAAAAATACAAACCTGTACACACATGTTGCTCACATATTATAGTAGCCCAGTTTGAGCTGAATACAGTGTTATCAGACTTTAGACATTAATGTGTTTTTAAGCAACTGAAAAAAAGCACAAATGTCAAGGCATGTCAAAACTTCTCCAGGGCCCAAAATACCCTCAGACCCCAGAGGGTTAACTCTACAACTCCGGAATTCCAGGCTGAATGTAGGTAAACTCTGCACTTCAGTTGATTATATTTCTGGCCCCCCTTCCCTCTTCCTCCTCATTGCCAGCTTATCTTACCCTGTGGATGTGCTTGTGGCGTGTTGATGTCTACTGCCTATTGCCTTGGTGCTTCTATCACCTTCTCTGACGTAAACCGTCCTCCTATGTCTCTAAACCGGGCCTATTCTACCTATTCTGTTTGGCTCCAGTAACCAGTGACAGTCCTTATTATGTACTAAATAAAAGCTTTTGCGATCTCAAACAAGCTTCAGCTTCATGTTCACAACCCCTTAATAACAAGTTCTTCTCCATCTTGACTTATTTAGGAAAAATCCCCTCTGTATTTTTACATTACTCTATAAGCCTTCATCTCTTTCAAGTGTCTAAAAGCTGTCCTATCCACTGACAGCCAAGTAGATATATCTACCATGGTGAAACGATAAAACAAAATCTCTACCAGTTGACACATTTCTACCATTGCACGGTATATACCATCATACTGCCCAGCCCTTAATCAGGTCACCCATTTGAAAAGGACATTAACAATATTCAGTACATGTAAATCAGTGCCATTGTTATCCTAAGCTTGTATTCATGCAATCATTGTATTGATTATCAGAGTGACGGTCCTGAAGGAGATAAACTTACTTCTTGAATATTGTGTTTGGCTCTCTTGTCTGAGGGATGCATGATGCTTCCCATTATCTTTGCATTCCCACAAACAACCAGTGCCTCATCAGGGCTGTCTGTGTTGATGCCGATCTTCCCATGATGCACCACTGACTCCGGGACATGTCCTCTTTGCCAAAGTACGTCACTGTCATTCTCAAACTGTCCAGGATTGGATGCCTTTAAATGGAGAGATGAAGAAATCTAGTACTCAAACCATTATTAATTCTGATCCATTCAACATAGAGTATACATGTTACAATTAGAAATATACAAATAATTTAAAAGAACTTTGAATGGAGACTTTCCCTCGCTAAAGCTGAAGTCCTTGAGGAAAAAGGGAAATGTTTATATTTGTACAATATATTCATTTGGCATTTTTATCTAAAGTGATTTTATGATATAAAATAAGACTTTATACTGATAATCAACACTAAATAGCAATAATTCTCTACAATGTCATTTTATTCCACTATTTACCACTATTTTCCACAGGGTTATGGTAAAATAGCACTTACCCTGACAATGATTCTCTCTGATACATTGGCAACCAGCAGGAAACTCTCTTCTTTCACTGTAGCATACAGACCAACTACCATCTGAAAGTACCTAACAAACATAAACAGTCAAACTCTAATATACACACTGTCACAGTCAAAATATTCAAACAGAAATGTGGATATTTCTTATTTAAACATTCCAGCCTGTTGTAAAAATAAAGCTAATTATTATTTAACCTCCTGAGACACCACGTCCACCTGTATGGACATTACGTTTTGGCTTTGCTATATGCATTGCATAATTTTGTTTGAACTGAGACTAATTAAATCAGGAGACTCTGGGCTGTCAGTTAAGGGTTAAACCTTCGACGCACAGAGTCATATGATCAAACAATATGGCACCGATCACAGAGGAGCTTGTGCTTGGGAGAAAAGCCAACAAAACTACATCTGGTGAGAAACCTCATTTTTACATTGAAAACTGTTTGAATCTCTAGTTTCATACGATATGCCTTTTTTTGTGATTTATCGTGGAACGGCATGTTGTTAAACACAGTGAGCACATATGTGGACTGTATGCTCAGCTTCAGTTCAAATATCCTATATTTACTGTACATTATAAGATTGAGAATCAATGGATGCATCCAAAAGCTGAATAATGTGTCTTTCAGAGGCTTTAAATGGAATCAGGATAAAAATAAGATGCATTTCAAACTGTTCTGAGACCAGTGCAGGCAGACAGCACAATGGAGGTTAAGTCTTGCACTAAATAGGGAGCAAGGGAGCACCCTATAGCTCTCTATAAATGTTCTGAGACCAGTGCAGACAGACAGCACACTGGAGGTTAAGTCATGCACTAAATAGGGAGCAAGGGAGCATCCTATAGCTCTCTATAACTGTTCTGAGACCAGTGCAGACAGACAGCACACTGGAGGTTAAGTCATGCACTAAATAGGGAGCAAAAGGAGCATCCTATATCTCTCTATAACTGTTCTGAGACCAGTGCAGACAGACAGCACACTGGAGGTTAAGTCATGCACTAAATAGGGAGCAAGGGACCATCCTATATCTCTCTATAACTGTTCTGAGACCAGTGCAGACAGACAGCACACTGGAGGTTAAGTCATGCACTAAATAGGGAGCAAGGGAGCATCCTATATCTCTCTATAACTGTTCTGAGACCAGTGCAGACAGACAGCACACTGGAGGTTAAGTCATGCACTAAATAGGGAGCAAGGGAGCATCCTATAGCTCTCCTATTACTGTTCTGAGACCAGTGCAGACAGACAGCACACTGGAGGTTAAGTCATGCACTAAATAGGGAGCAAGGGAGCATCCTATATCTCTCTATAACTGTTCTGAGACCAGTGCAGACAGACAGCACACTGGAGGTTAAGTCATGCACTAAATAGGGAGCAAGGGAGCATCCTATAGCTCTCCTATAACTGTTCTGAGACCAGTGCAGACAGACAGCACACTGGAGGTTAAGTCATGCACTAAATATGGAGCAAGGGAGCATCCTATAGCTCTTCTATAACTGTTCTGGACTTCCTGTCAGGCAGATGTCAGGTGGTTAGAATGGGCAGCAACACCTCCTCATCACTGACCCTCAACACTGGAGCCCCGCAGGGATGTGTTCTCAGCCCACTCCTGTATTCCCTGTACACACATGACTGTGTGACAACACATAGCTCCAATGCCATCATTAAGTTTGCTGATGATACGAAGGTGGTAGGTCTGATCACTGACAATGATGAAAGAGCCTACAGAGAGGAGGTGCGCACTCTGACACGGTGGTGTCAGGAGCACGACCTCTCCCTCAACGTCAGTACCAAGGAGCTTGTACTTGAGGATCATCAGAGACTCCAGCCACCAGAGTCATGCGCTGCTCCATCACTGCTACCATCAGGCAGGTGGTATCGCAGCATCAGGACCCGCACCAGCCGACTACATGACAGCTTCTTCCCCCAAGCAATCAGACTTTTGAACACTTGATCTATCACGATCAATAATCAGCACTGCACTTTATTAATCTTATATCTCACACTGGACAGTCATAATTATATTCTCCAGAATACATCTACTGTATATATATTTTTAATATACTTTTATTTTATTGTATGTGTATTCTATATCTTGTTTACTGTACATTGTATATTATTATTGTGTAATTATGTGTACATTTGATATGTAAATTGTGTTGTGTAAGTATGTTGTTTATTGTAATTGGTATATGTCTCGTCACTGTCATGACTGCTATGTTGCTCGGAACTGCACACAAGACTTTCACCTACTGTTGCACTTGTGTACATGGTAGTGTGACAATAAAGTGATTTGATTTTGATTTGATAAATGTTTAGGTACTATTTGGTAAAAAAATATGTAAATAGTATCACCTAAGACAGCTGCAAAAAATAATATATATATATATTTTATTTTTGGATCTTTCTTAGGGGATACTATTTACAAATCAAAAAGGGGAATGGGAAAAGCACACATAAGTCACCTAGTGGTCTCAGGAGGTTAAAGGTCAAACTTGCAGGGATGTTGCAATTTTTTAAACATAAGATAAGTAGTGGTTCTCTGGTTTTGCTTCAGGACATAGGTTTTATATTGGACATGAAGTGGCGACCCAACACAATACCAAAATTTTTTATTGCAGTTAAAAATCAAACATTAATTGTATTTTAAATTTCTCTTGAATTTTGATGGTTTCGTGTTCTGTGCATTAATAACTGCAAAAATAATCAGAAAACATTGTGATCAATAAAGTGTTTATTCTCACTGTGCATGAATCTGTATCTAATGTGGTGTGGATTGTATTCCCTTTTACATTGAGCAGTTTTATTCAAGGTTTTGAGGATAAATGCATGTCACACATCTGTTAGATTTGACTAGGTGCTAACTAGTGAAAGATGAATTTGTGTCCAAATACTGTAGATTTTGATTGGAGACACAACATCTGACTTCAGCAAAAAAGATGTGGGAAGTGTTTTCTCTCCCCTTTTAAAAGTTGCTAACTCATTTTTTTGTTTCATTTTGCTATTCTAACAATTATATGCTCCGTTGAATTACATGATTTGCATTTATCATTGTTTGTACTCTGCTGTCTGTTAGAACAGACAAGCAATGCTTTAAATGACCAGTCTTTAAAACAGAATGCCCCCTGGACCCTACACTTCACCAGACACCAGTCACTATGGCATGTCCATCTGCAGAAGTTCCTGTGATTTTCCACTGTGTTGTCAGCCATGTTGCTTAGCTACTAATGCTGTAGCTGCACTACTAACATTACAATAAGTCACAACAATCCCTTAACAGCCATAAATGTGTAACCACCTGAATGATGCAACTACTCCAATGAACTGTCACCAGCCTATTCAACTCTGAGTCTAGGTTTATAGTCTAGGTCTTGGTTATAACATTTGTAAAGGTTAAAATGCTAAAAATAAGAATATGTCTAAAAGTAAAAAATATCTTTGAGATTTAAGAGTGAGAAACCCAAAGAACTTTGACATTGATACAGTTAGTTAGAATCAATATCACATCTGTATGTGGCGATAAAATGGTTTGACTCACCTCTGATCAGGATTGGGTTTGCCCTTCTTCCTCATGTTATTTGAAGTGGTTTCACTGAAGTGTAATCGGCCTAATGTTACCTTGGTGATGTTGTCTCCTGGAAGATTTAATCTAAAAAGAGGAGAATCCTCTGCTTTAAAACCTATTTTTACACAGGACATCACATGATTTGCAAACAACAATTGTTTTGGAACGCTCAAAAGGCGTCATCGATGTGTACGACCATGCGTTTATAACATATCCTGTATTATCTGTCTGACGTCAGAAACTTGCAGACTTTAATGTCAGAAGTGGTTTTTGCAGTCTAGTTTTAATATATGTGCTTTTTGGAAAGGGAAGAAAGTTTCGAGTTCTGAAAATGACTGTGTTTTATCTCCAACCATCCAGGAACATTTTATTCCTCATGATATAAACCCTTTAAATAAATGGAAAACCGAAACAAATGTATTTTTACTAAACTTTAACAGACCACAAAACAGGTCATCACTAGCATGCATTAAGTGTCATGAGACTCACTTGACTGGCAGGAATGGCTTCTTACTGCGGTCTGACTGGGACTGCTCTATGGTAATGAAGTGATTCTGCGCTTCCAGCTAAAAAAAAAAAAAAAAAAAAAAAAAATACAAATTCTGCATTCAGATGTTTTAATACAAAGGCCACAAATGCATACACATTTGTTGTGAAAACTGTGTGATATGTTGGATCTTTGGCCATGTTGTCATACCTTGATCCCAAACACCTTCACATGGAAGTTCTCCACAGGCATGGGTCCAGCTGCTGTTTGGACATATCTGGGATCCCCAACCATTCCGATGTGAACTGTCACCTGGAAGTGGTTCTTCTTCTGACACACAAAGGCTTCATCCGCTGTGGAGAAGCTGAAACCCTTATCTGTGTTCACATGGTAACCTGGAGGTGGTCTGCAGAATGTATGTGAAGGGATAAGCTTCAAACTTGGACTGTGTAGTATATATGAAATAAAACAATGTAAAATGAGAACTTGGTGGTAAATAATGGTAGAAAATACCTTCTAATTATCAAAATGTAGCACATTTTGTGCTACTGTTTTAATGTTTGCTAAAATACATGAATCGAGTTATCCAACACCAATATCACCCATGAGAAAAACGAACTGCCCCCTTAAACTTAATAGCTGGTTGTGCCACCTATAGCAGCAACAATTGTAACCAACCAGCTTCTAATAAATGGAGATCAGTCTTTCACAACGCTGTGGGGGATTGTTGGCCCACTCTTCTTTGCATGAACTGTCCTTTAAGATCCTGCCACAGCATCTTAATCGGGTTCAAGTCAGGACTTACTCCTATGCTTTGGTTCATTGTCTTGCTGCATAATCCAGTTGCGCTTGAGCTTCAACTCACGGACTGATGACCAGATGTTCTCCTTTAGTATTTTCTTGTAGAGAACAGAATGAATGTTTCCCGCACCCCCACATCATCACACTACCACCATCATGCTTGACCGTAGGTATGATGTTCTTTTTGTGGAATTCTGTGTTTGATTAACGCCAGATGTAACAGGACCCCTGTCCTCCAAACAGTTCCACTTTTGACCCATCAGTCCACAGAACATTATCCCAAAAGCACTGAGGATCATCAAGGTGTGTTTTGGCAAAATTCAGACGAGCCTTAATGTTCTTCTGAGTTAGCAGTAGTTTATGTCTCGCCACTCTTCCATAGATGGCATTTTTGGCCAGTGTCTTTCTGATAGTGGAGTCATGAACAGTGACCTTTATTGATGCAAGAGAGGCCTGCAGTTCCTTGGATGTTGTCCTTGGCTTTTTTTGTGACGTCGCTGTGCTCTTGGAGGAATTTTGGAAGGTCGGCCACTTCTGGGAAGGTTCACAACTGTGCCAAGTTTTCTCCATTTAAAGATAATGGCTCTTATTCTGGTTCTTTGGAGTCCTAGAGCCTTTGAAATAACTTTGTGATCCTTCCCAGACTCATGTATTTCAATCCCCTTTTTCCTCATCATTGCTAGAATTTCTCTAGACCTTGGCATAGTGTGCTACTGGGTGAGACCTTTTAGCCAAATTCATGCTGCTGAAAAAGTTTTATTTAGGTGTTGATTTGATTGAACAGGACTGGCAGTAATCAGGTCCAGCTGAACCCCATTATCAAGGCACTTTTATAGATTTGGGGATTTAGTTACTAAGAAGGGAAATACTGTTTCACAAAGGTCCAGTTGTTATTGGATGACTTTTTTTGCTTCAATAAATAACATTATCATTTAAAATCTGTATTTTTTTGTTTACTCATATTGCCTTTGTTTTATGTTATATTTAGTTAAAATTTGTGTTTCAATTTAGTGTGATATATACACAACAAAAGAAGAAATCAGGATGGAGCAAGTACTTTTTCAGAGCACTGCAGGAATCACTGAGAAAGTCTTGGTAACTACTTACAATGTTTCAAATCTGTTATTGTAGAGTGAGCACCAATGACTGGGCTGATATCTGTCCCATGACAGCAGCTGCTGCACACCACCTACTGGACTTCCACTGGGGACATCACTGTCATAAGCTTCACATGTTCCACTGTCTGAACCTGAACACATGAGACAACCGAGGCATACTCATGAGGAAAAATGCAAACTGCTAGCAACAGTTACAGGGCCAAGCACCACAGGAATATTGCCCTGTAACACTGAAGACATTTGTGGAATATATCTGGTAGGGCTGCACAGATCTGTGGTGGTGCTAGCTTAAAACTTTGCATTTTTAATATTTGATCATATTTGTGTGAGAAAAATACACAACATTTAACCAGACATATTCGGCTGCCAAAGACTCCCATTACACCAGAAGCAGCAGATTGATAGGACTACAAATTGTTTTTGGGGAAACTGTCATTATGTTTAATGTAATGGTTTTATTGGTCCTTGTTTTGCTGTTTGTTAATTTCTTCAACTTTGAATGTTCTTGTCGCCTTTTACTGTTGTTGTGTTCTTGATCACTAATTAGTTCTTTAGAAGTAGCCCATGTGTTTCCATTGTTTTACTCAACCTTGTCAGGTAGTTCTTCTACTGTGATTCATTGTCATGTCAGTTATGTACGTTTTATTGTAATAAATTGCAATAAATGTTACATTTGATTTATTTAAAGGAAGAGAAATCAGTGTCTGCTATGAAAGTTTTATAGATCATTTTATGGTGGATTTGACCAATACTGTATTTTGCAGCTTCAACAAACAGCTTGAAAAAATATTTACATAAGTAGTACTCACAGAGTGATGGCTTGACCAAAACTGGCTCAGCCCAACTCTGCTGCTGTGTGTTCCCATCGAAATAGTTTGACCGTCTTCTTTTCTTATTTTCATGTAAGGTATTTCTGTTAAAGCAAATATTACAAAATGTTAATATACTGAATAAGCTGCATAATTATAGTTTCACACAGTTTTGACAAGAGAACAATTTTCAGCATTCCTTATTAATGTGGTACAGGACAATTACTCTAAGCATTTGGTACACTACAAGGCCAAAAGTATGTGGACACCCAAATACCACATCCTTATATGCTTGTTGAACATTTAATTTCAAAAACATGGCCATAGGGAGTTGGTCTTCCCTTTGCTGCTATAAACGCTTCCACTCCTCTGGGAAGACTTTCACTACATGTTGAACATGAATGCAGGGATTTGCTCTCATTTAGACATGAAAGCACCAATGAGTTTAGGCACTGATGTTGGGTGATGATGGAGTTAGAATTAGCGATTGTAAAACTACTGATTTGTAATAGTTGTCTAGACGAGCCTTTTACTTTAGTCGAATTTGACTAGTCGTGACATCATCCTTCGCTAAACCTGGTAGAGCTTTCATTATCAATATGGATTTCATCCTATGCTTTGGAAATCCACCACAAGCTGTATTTCCTATAAACGCATTTTGTAAATTACATTGAAAGCGACTAGTTGACATCAGCATACCATCAGAATTATGTGTTGACTACATTAGTTATAGTCGACTAGTCTTTGCAACCCCTAGTCTGAATCATCTCAAAGGAGTTTATTGGAGTTCTGGTGCAGGACAGTCAGACTCAGTAAATAATTTTACTGGTGGCATCTTATGACAGTGCCAGGTTATATGCCACTGGGCTATTTAGTACACCCCATTCTCTTAAGAAAATGTCTAAGAAGATATTTCGGCTGTATGCTTGACTTTAGCACATATTAGCAATGGATTCAGCTGAAATAGCCAACCTGTTAATAACAAGGTGGTGTCCTCATACTTTTGGCAACATTGTTTGCCAGGGCAATAGGTTTTTAAAGACTTCTCTATCATGGCATAAATAAACAGAACAGAACATACAGCACACACCTATCCTTACCCTAGATGTTGGTCATGCTTTGGGGTCATATACACAGTCTCTGGGCATGTAGCATGGGGAACATTTGGAGAGACAGTAGAAGCATAAACAGGTTTATGCTCCCCTGGAAGACCCATTTGTGGGCCCTGAGACTGCTGCTGGACACCATGGTTAGGTGGATTAATGGATGTGTTAGCTTGTATGTAACTCTCAGTTGTGTTGACACACTGAGGCAGAGTACAAGAATCATAGGAAATGTGAACCAAAGCAGGTGAACTGGCTTTGATGTGATTCTTGTATGTTCTGCCAGCATCATACGTTCGTTCCTGTCCTGTACAACCACAACACTCTTGTTTCATGCCTTGGAAGGGAGAAGATGTACTTAAGGAGGGTTCTGTTTGATTGTATGTGTCCTGGTTAGTATGATCAGTAGACCATCTGGAATCTGCTGAAAAGAAAAATGGTGTAATGACAATACAACAATTTTGTTATAAGTTGGAAATATTTTGTGATATGGGATTTTAAATTGGAGAAGGAAGACGTCACCTGGTATTCGTGGAGGAGAACTACGTTCTGATCCGGAATCTGGCGGTGAGTCAGGTAACATGCTAAGAAAATTAAAAAACATTATGTGCTAAGACAAAAATAAACATTTTGTGTACTAAGAAGTATAGATTCTCATTTAAGAGAGGTATTTCATCCAAAAAAATATATACATAAACCAAAGGTACATGCAATCTTTGATGTGTCCTTGCAAAATTTGAAACTCACAAAGCGGTGTCTGTTTCATTGCTCAGATACTGCTCCAAAATACTGGTATCCACTACAGCACTCTCCAACACACCACTCACATCTTGCCCTAATAAAATAAACATATGTTACACTCTGCTATCTCAGCTTAATGTGCAGGGACATTCTCAAGTAAGCCATTGATAGAATGATTTCCCAAAGAAGTTTAAACACTGTGCTTTGTGTCACTATCAGACCACTGCTCTGTTTGTTTGAATGGCCCAACCCCAAACACTTACCACAAAGACACTATTAACCACGAAACAAACATGAGGACCAGAGAAACCTGCTGAGCCTTCTAAGCATTTGTGTCTGAAAATAGGGGTAACTGAATTGGGAAGAAAGATGTTGTAGGAAAAGGTGGATGTAGGAAAAAATGGGATGAGGACCATTGCCCACTTCTACCATCAAGGTGAGGTTGGAGTTGAGGAAGAGCTCCACTGACAAAGGAATCGACCCAAAAATGCACCTACAACACCAAAACAAATTCCTTGTATGCGTAAAAAACATACTTGGCAATAAAGCTTTTTCTGATCTGATTTTGTTCTGATTCTGATCTAGAAAGGTGTAGCTTGGCAGGTGGATTGTTTGTTTTGCCAATCAGAAGACTTTCTGCCTGTCAATCATTGTGCACGTTCACAAGGCTGTCCATATCTGCTTGAATAAGTGCCCATATGGTGCCCTGCTCCTGTGAAACACTCAGTGTTGGACAGAGAAATGCACAGGGTGGACCCAACATCTGCTCCAACACAACGGTCTCTAGTGCATTTGTGTGTGTATTTGGAGTGCAGGGTTTTGTGTATCTGGACCAGGAATGCCCATAGTTTATTTAACCAGTGACTTATATAGCCTAGCTATTTATAGATTTATTTAAACTAATGACCTAAGATAGTGATGTGTGCCAGTGCCTGATTTGGCCATGGGTTACCTTGATAAAGAAGCGCTTCTATATGTCATGGCCAAAAGCAGACTTTATCGTGCAAGCTGTTAGAAAAAAGCCCCAGCAACCACCTTAGCAAATTGCATTTTCAGAGAAAACTGTCGCAGCATGCTGCAGTAAACATGGCTTACTTGCAAACTTAGCTAATATACATTTTAGGCAAAAAGAGAGTATGCAAATTAATTGGTTAATCAATTGCACAACAAATGACCTATCAGTTAACACCATGTGAGCCGGTATTGTCACATGGCTTGCAGCTACAGGACTGTTTGTCTGAGATAGTAGTTTACAGCCGAGCATGTAAGATAACTTTTTCACAACAATAGATTTCCAATGTTTCCAATTTAACACTACCTTATGATGTCAGCAAAGTTGTCTAATGACTAGGGCTGTCACCATTACATCATAATTTGATTAAAAAAATTATTTGATTACAAAATGGCAGAATCTCAAAATTGACAACAAGGCGGAAGTG
Organism: Xyrauchen texanus; assembly: GCF_025860055.1. NCBI lineage: Eukaryota > Metazoa > Chordata > Actinopteri > Cypriniformes > Catostomidae > Xyrauchen > Xyrauchen texanus. The sequence goes on from NC_068320.1 coordinate 1,380,964, forward strand.
TCCACGTTGAGTCCACGGACAAGAGGTGTCAGCTTTGTAAGAGTACTTCACTTTAGATTTAAAAAACTATCTTGTTGTCTGTTGACTAAAATACTGTTGTATTCACTTCAGAAATACAACAGTACAATCTGGAAAGCTTAGAGGTGGTGCTGTCCAACAAGTACCTACGAGTCACATGTACAAACTGAGCAGAAACACCAGGGGTGCTTCTCTTTTCTAAAATTGTGTATCGTCATTTCCTTTCCTTGCTTCCTTTCCTTGCTTCCAAACTCCTTAAGGACGCAAATAAAGGATGCAAGGAAAGGAAATGAGGGCGGAGGAATTTGTAAATTGTGAAAATGTAAAATGTACACTTATTTGTGCTTCAGGTGCTTTGACAAAAAAGACTATCACATAGGATGCTCGACGCTCAAGCATCCTCATGAAACTTGCTCTGTCCTCGGCCTTTGACTCTTTGTTGTGCATTTATAGAATTGATATGTCCTTTATGATGGCAGACTTTAATCGTTTTCTTGGTCGAGGGCTCGAGAACTGAGAAACAAGGAAACGAGGATGCTCTTGGAGCACTCTTCACCAGTGCCCCGCTGAAAAAAACAGCATAGCTTGTCATCATCATGAGATACTAGCATACTGGTTTGCCCCCACAAGGCTGTTTAACCACAGACATCTGGCTTACTTAACATGCCGCTGTTAAACAGTTTTTCCAGAAACACCATGCTGGTCAAACAGCTTCACTAGTCTAAGTTGTCTAAATGTTACTATTGGTGTTAGAAGCTGCTAAAATACAGTTTGAACAAAAGACCAGCTTCCAGTAGCTATATACTAGTCAGAAAAAAGTGGGGCAGGGCTTGGAAAGTGTCAAGGCCCCCATCATAGATAAAACACACCCCAGAGTACTTCAGAGAAATGTTCCCCAGTAATAATGGGACTGAAAAAACTAATTTAAAGAGTAAAAAGGCAAGATGAACATGAGGTGCCTGGACAGGACAACCTTAATGGCACGTACCACAACAGGAATATAAAAGTGTTGATATTGGGTAATCCAAGTAGAATCTGAAATGGACTAAAGAAAAATTTCTTGTAATGGGCCTTGATCTTTTTGCTCTTCTGACTCTTTATGGATCCATGGCCTTGAACTGACGCTGTTAATCTGCACCAGTATGTAGATTACAACATTTTCCAGCAACCTCATACAGCTGTGAGTCTGCTGTGTTATCTTACTGTAAGGTTCTTTAGAAACACTATGAAGACTGTATAATAGACTGTAGAAACTCCATACAACGATATTAATCATAAAACACATGTTTTTTCATAGTCCAATTTGATGCGGGATGCTGTTAGCATATAATAAGAAGTGATGAATATGTATAGATTCTGGGGTTTGTCTTACAATTTGTAAGAATTATTTTAACATCAAATAATTCTGAAAGAAATAATGACTCCTCGCCTCCATGAATTGGAGGAATTAATATGTTCTTCACTGGTCACAGGCTCAAGGACAGAAGAGTGAGGAAACAAGGATGCATCAATTAGGGCAGGGGTACTCAATCGGCTGACTCCGGTACGGAGTGATTTGTAAGCATACGTGTATAAAAGCTTGGTGTGAATGGGCTTTTAAACTAGCATGATAAATATCTGCAACAGAATCATATAGTAAAAATAAAGCTAAGTACTTTCACTTCCCTTCTATTCTTAACATGTGACAACAATGTTAAGAATAGAACCCTTACACTACTGAAGTAAAATTG